>NW_027314753.1:1405000-1455000 GCF_023375885.2 Dermacentor andersoni
GGTTAGGTTAGGTTAGGTTAGGTTAGGGTAGGTTAGGTTAGGTTAGGTTAGGTTAGGTTAGGTTAGGCTAGGTTAGGTTAGGTTAGGTTAGGTTAGGTTAGGTTAGGTGTTAGATGTTAGATTAGATTAGATGTTAAGTTAGATGTTAGATGTTAGATTAGATTAGATGTTAGGTTAGGTTAGGTTGGGTGAGGTTAGGTTAGGTTAGGTGAGGTTAGGTTAGATGTTAGATGTTAGATTATATTAGATGGGAAGTTAGATGTTCGATGTTAGACTAGATTAGACGTTAGGTTAGGTTAGGTTAGGTTAAGTTAGGTTAGGTTAGGTTAGGTTAGGTGTTAGATGTTAGATTAAATTAGATGTTAAGTTAGATGTTAGATGTTAGATTAGATTAGATGTTAGGTTAGGTTAGGTTAGGTTAGGTTAGGTTAGGTGTTACATGCTAGATTAGATTAGATGTTAAGTTAGATGTTAGATGTTAGATTAGAGTAGATGTTAGGTTAGGTTAGGTTAGGTTAGTTTAGGATTAGATGTTACGTTAGATGTTAGATGTTAGAATAGATTAGATGTTAGGTTAGGTTAGGTTAGGTTAGGTTGGGTTAAGTGAGGTTAGGTTAGGTTAGGTGAGGTGAGGTGAGGTTAGGTTAGGTTAGGTTAGGTTAGATTAGGTTAGGTTAGATGTTAGATGTTAGAATATATTAAATGGGAAGTTAGATGTTCGATGTTAGACTAGATTAGACGTTAGGTTAGATTAGGTTAGGTTAGGTTGTTAGGTTAGGTTAGGTTAGGTTAGGTTAGGTTAGTTTAGGTTAGGTTAGGTTAGGTTAGGTTATGTTAGGTTAGGTTAGGTTATGTTAGGTTAGGTTAGGTTAGGTTAGGTTAGGTTAGGTTAGGTTAGGTTAGGTTAAGTTAGGTTAGGTTAGGTTAGGTTAGTTTAGGTTAGGTTACGTTAGGTTAGGTTAGGTTAGGTTAGGTTAGGTTAGGTTAGGTTAGGTTAGGTTACGTTAGGTTAGGTTAGGTTAGGTTGGGTTAGGTTAGGTTAGGTTAGGTTAGGTTAGGATTAGATGTTAGGTTAGGTTAGGTTAGGTTAGGTTAGCTTAGGTTAGGTTAGGTTAGGTTAGTTTAGGTTAGGTTAGGTTAGGTTAGGTTAGGTTAGGTTAGGTTAGGTTAGGTTAGGTTAGGTTAGGTTAGGTTAGGTTAGGTTAGGATTAGATGTTAGGTTAGGTTAGGTTAGGTTAGGTTAAGTTAGGTTAGGTTAGGTTAGGTTAGATGTTAGACGCTTGATTAGATTAAATGGGACGTTAGATGTTCGATGTTAGACTAGATTAGACGTTAGGTTAGGTTAGGTTAGGTTAGGTTGTTAGGTTAGGTTAGGTTAGGTTAGGTTAGGTTAGGTTAGGATTAGATGTTAGGTTAGATGTTAGATGTTAGATTAGATTAGATGTTAGGTTAGGTTAGGTTGGGTTAGGATAGGTTAGGTTAGGTAAGGTGAGGTGAGGTTAGGTTAGGTTAGGTTAGGTTATGTTAGGTTAGGTTAGGTTAGGTTAGATGTTAGATGTTAGATTATATTAGGTGGGAAGTTAGATGTTCGATGTTAGACTAGATTAGACGTTAGGTTAGGTTGTTAGGTTAGGTTAGGTTAGGTTAGGTTAGGTTAGGTTAGGTTAGGTTAGGTTAGGTTAGGTTAGGTTAGGTTAGGTTAGGTTAGGTTAGGTTAGGTTAGGTTAGGTTAGGTTAGGTTAGGTTAGGTTAGGTGTTAGATGTTAGATTAGATTTGATGTTAAGTTAGATGTTAGATGTTAGATTAGATTAGATGTTAGGTTAGGTTAGGTTAGGTTAGTTTAGGATTAGGGTAGGTTAGGTTAGGTTAGGTTAGGTTAGGTTAGGTGTTAGATGTTAGATTAGATTTGATGTTAAGTTAGATGTTAGATGTTAGATTAGATTAGATGTTAGGTTAGGTTAGGTTAGGTTGGGTTAGGTTAGGTTAGGTTAGGTTAGATGTTAGATGTTAGATTATATTTAATGGGAAGTTAGATGTTCGATGTTAGACTAGATTAGACGTTAGGTTAGGTTAGGTTAGGTTAGGTTAGGTTAGGTTAGGTAAGGTTAGGTTAGGTTAGGTTGGTTAGGTTAGGTTAGGTTAGGTTAGGTTAGGTTAGGTTAGGATTAGATGTTAGGTTAGATGTTAGATGTTAGATTAGATTAGATGTTAGGTTAGGTTAGGTTAGGTTGGGTTAGCTTAGGTTAGGTTAGGTTAGGTGAGGTTAGGTTAGGTTATGTTAGGTTAGGTTAGGTTAGGTTAGGTTAGATGTTAGATGTTAGATTATATTAGATGGTAAGTTAGATGTTCGATGTTAGACTAGATTAGACGTTAGGTTAGGTTAGGTTAGGTTGTTAGGTTAGGTTAGGTTAGGTTAGGTTAGGTTAGGTTAGGTTAGGATTAGATGTTAGGTTAGATGTTAGATGTTAGATTAGATTAGATGTTAGGTTTGGTTAGGTTAGGTTAGGTTAGGTTAGGTTATGTTAGGTTAGGTTAGATGTTAGATGTTAGATTATATTAGATGGGAAGTTAGATGTTCGATGTTAGACTAGATTAGACGTTAGGTTAGGTTAGGTTAGGTTGTTAGGTTAGGTTAGGTTAGGTTAGGTTAGGTTAGGTTAGGATTAGATGTTAGGTTAGATGTTAGATGTTAGATTAGATTAGATGTTAGGTTAGGTTAGGTTAGGTTAGGTTAGGTGAGGTGAGGTTAGGTTAGGTTAGGTTAGGTTAGGTTATGTTAGGTTAGGTTAGGTTAGGTTAGGTTAGACGTTAGATGTTAGATTATATTAGATGGGAAGTTAGATGTTCGATGTTAGGCTAGATTAGACGTTAGGTTAGGTTAGGTTAGGTTAGGTTAGGTTTGGTTAGGTTAGGTTAGGTTTGGTTAGGTTAGGTTAGGTTAGGTTAGGTTAGGATTAGATGTTAGGTTAGATGTTAGATGTTAGATTAGATTAGATGTTAGGTTTGGTTAGGTTAGGTTAGGTGATGTGAGGTTAGGTTAGGTTAGGTGAGGTTAGGTTAGGTTAGGTTAGGTTAGGTTATGTTAGGTTAGGTTAGGTTAGGTTAGATGTTAGATGTTAGATTATATTAGATGGGAAGTTAGATGTTCGATGTTAGACTAGATTAGACGTTAGGTTAGGTTAGGTTAGGTTGTTAGGTTAGGTTAGGTTAGGTTAGGTTAGGTTGTTAGGTTAGGTTAGGTTAGGTTAGGTTAGGTTAGGATTAGATGTTAGGTTAGATGTTAGATGTTAGATTAGATTAGATGTTAGGTTAGGTTAGGTTAGGTTAGGTGAGGTGAGGTTAGGTTAGGTTAGGTTAGGTTAGGTTATGTTAGGTTAGGTTAGGTTAGGTTAGGTTAGGTTAGGTTAGCTTAGGTTAGGTTAGGTTAGGTTAAGTTAGCTTAGGTTAGGTTAGGTTAGTTTAGGTTAGGTTACGTTAGGTTAGGTTAGGTTAGGTTAGGTTAGGTTAGGTAAGTTAGGTTAGGTTAGGTTAGGTTAGGTTAGGTTAGGATTAGATGTTAGGTTAGGTTAGGTTAGGTTAGGTTAGGTTAGCTTAGGTTAGGTTAGGTCAGGTTAGTTTAGGTTAGGTTAGGTTAGGTTAGGTTAGGTTAGGTTAGGTTAGGTTAGGTTAGGTTAGGTTACGTTAGGTTAGGTTAGGTTAGGTTAGGTTAGGTTAGGTTAGGTTAGGTTAGGATTAGATGTTAGGTTAGGTTAGGTTAGGTTAGGTTAGGTTAGGTTAAGTTAGGTTAGGTTAGGTTAGGTTAGGTTAGGTTAGGTTAGGTGTTAGACGCTAGATTAGATTAAATGGGACGTTAGATGTTCGATGTTAGACTAGATTAGACGTTAGGTTTGGTTAGGTTAGGTTAGGTTGTTAGGTTAGGTTAGGTTAGGTTAGGTTAGGTTAGGTTAGGTTAGGATTAGATGTTAGGTTAGATGTTAGATGTTAGATTAGATTAGATGTTAGGTTAGGTTAGGTTAGGTTGGGTTAGGTTAGGTTAGGTTAGGTTAGGTGAGGTGAGGTTAGGTTAGGTTAGGTTAGGTTATGTTAGGTTAGGTTAGGTTAGGTTAGATGTTAGATGTTAGATTATATTAGATGGGAAGTTAGATGTTCGATGTTAGACTAGATTAGACGTTAGGTTAGGTTAGGTTAGGTTGTTAGGTTAGGTTAGGTTAGGTTAGGTTAGGTTAGGTTAGATTAGGTTAGGCTAGGTTAGGTTAGGTTAGGTTAGGCTTGGTTAGGTTAGGTTAGGTTAGGTTAGGTGTTAGATGTTAGATTAGATTAGATGTTAAGTTAGATGTTAGATGTTAGATTAGATTAGATGTTAGGTTAGGTTAGGTTAGGTTAGGTTAGTTTAGGATTAGATGTTACGTTATATGTTAAATTAGATTAGATGTTAGGTTAGGTTAGGTTAGGTTGGGTTAGGTTAGGTTAGGTTAGGTGAGGTTAGATTAGATGTTAGATGTTAGATTATATTAGATGGGAAGTTAGATGTTTGATGTTAGACTAGATTAGACGTTAGGTTAGGTTAGGTTAGGTTGTTAGGTTAGGTTAGGTTAGGTTAGGTTAGATTAGGTTAGGTTAGGTTAGGTTAGGTTAGGTCAGGTCAGGTCAGGTCAGGTTAGGTTAGGTTAGGTTAGGTTAGGTTAGGTTAGGTTAGATTAGGTTAGGTTAGGTTAGGTTAGGTTAGGTTAGGTTAGGTCAGGTTAGGTTAGGTTAGGTTATGTTAAGTTGGTTAGGTTAGGTTAGGTTAGATGTTCGATGTTAGACTAGATTAGACGTTAGGTTAGGTTAGGTTAGTTTAGGTTAGGTTAGGTTAGGTCATTTTAGGTTAGGTTAGGTTAGGTTAGGTTAGGTTAGGATAGGTTAGGTTAGGTTTGGTTAGGATTAGATGTTAGGTTAGATATTAGATGTTAGATTAGATTAGATGTTAGGTTAGGTTAGGTTAGGTGAGGTGAGGTTAGGTTAGGTTAGGTTAGGTTATGTTAGGTTAGGTTAGGTTAGGTTAGATGTTAGATGTTAGATTATATTAGATGGGAAGTTAGATGTTCGATGTTAGACTAGATTAGACGTTAGGTTAGGTTAGGTTAGGTTGTTAGGTTAGGTTAGGTTAGGTTAGGTTAGGTTAGGATTAGATGTTAGGTTAGATTTTAGATGTTAGATTAGATTAGATGTTAGGTTAGGTTAGGTTAGGTTAGGTGAGGTGAGGTTAGGTTAGGTTAGGTTAGGTTAGGTTATGTTAGGTTAGGTTAGGTTAGGTTAGGTTAGATGTTAGATGTTAGATTATATTAGATGGGAAGTTAGATGTTCGATGTTAGGCTAGATTAGACGTTAGGTTAGGTTAGGTTAGGTTAGGTTAGGTTAGGTTTGGTTAGGTTAGGTTAGGTTAGGGTAGGTTAGGTTAGGTTAGGTTAGGTTAGGTTAGGTTAGGTTAGGCTAGGTTAGGTTAGGTTAGATTAGGTTAGGTAGGTTAGGTTAGGTGTTAGTTGTTAGATTAGATTAGATGTTAAGTTAGATGTTAGATGTTAGATTAGATTAGATGTTAGGTTAGGTTAGGTTAGGTTAGTTTAGGATTAGATGTTACGTTAGATGTTAAATTAGATTAGATGTTAGGTTAGGTTAGGTTAGGTTAGGTTGGGTTAGGTTAGGTTAGGTTAGGTGAGGTTAGATTAGATGTTAGATGTTAGATTATATTAGATGGGAAGTTAGATGTTCGATGTTAGACTAGATTAGACGTTAGGTTAGGTTAGGTTAGGTTGTTAGGTTAGGTTAGGTTAGGTTAGGTTAGGTTAGGTGTTAGATGTTAGATTAAATTAGATGTTAAGTTAGATGTTAGATGTTAGATTAGATTAGATGTTAGGTTAGGTTAGGTTAGGTTAGGTTAGGTTAGGTTAGGTTAGATTAGGTTAGGTTAGGTTAGATGTTAGATGTTAGATTATATTAGATGGGAAGTTAAATGTTCGATGTTAGACTAGATTAGACGTTAGGTTAGGTTAGGTTAGGATTAGATGTTAGGTTAGATGTTAGATGTTAGATTAGATTAGATGTTAGGTTAGGTTAGGTTAGGTTAGGTGAGGTGAGGTTAGGTTAGGTTAGGTTAGGTTAGGTTATGTTAGGTTAGGTTAGGTTAGGTTAGGTTAGGTTAGATGTTAGATTATATTAGATGGGAAGTTAGATGTTCGATGTTAGGCTAGATTAGACGTTAGGTTAGGTTAGGTTAGGTTAAGTTAGGTTTGGTTAGGTTAGGTTAGGTTAGGTTAGGTTAGGTTAGGGTAGGTTAGGTTAGGTTAGGTTAGGTTAGGTTAGGTTAGGTTAGGTTAGGCTAGGTTAGGTTAGGTTAGGTTAGGTTAGGTTAGGTTAGGTTAGGTGTTAGATGTTAGATTAGATTAGATGTTAAGTTAGATGTTAGATGTTAGATTAGATTAGATGTTAGGTTAGGTTAGGTTGGGTGAGGTTAGGTTAGGTTAGGTGAGGTTAGGTTAGATGTTAGATGTTAGATTATATTAGATGGGAAGTTAGATGTTCGATGTTAGACTAGATTAGACGTTAGGTTAGGTTAGGTTAGGTTAAGTTAGGTTAGGTTAGGTTAGGTTAGGTGTTAGATGTTAGATTAAATTAGATGTTAAGTTAGATGTTAGATGTTAGATTAGATTAGATGTTAGGTTAGGTTAGGTTAGGTTAGGTTAGGTTAGGTTAGGTTAGGTGTTACATGCTAGATTAGATTAGATGTTAAGTTAGATGTTAGATGTTAGATTAGAGTAGATGTTAGGTTAGGTTAGGTTAGGTTAGTTTAGGATTAGATGTTACGTTAGATGTTAGATGTTAGAATAGATTAGATGTTAGGTTAGGTTAGGTTAGGTTAGGTTGGGTTAAGTGAGGTTAGGTTAGGTTAGGTGAGGTGAGGTGAGGTTAGGTTAGGTTAGGTTAGGTTAGGTTAGATTAGGTTAGGTTAGATGTTAGATGTTAGAATATATTAAATGGGAAGTTAGATGTTCGATGTTAGACTAGATTAGACGTTAGGTTAGATTAGGTTAGGTTAGGTTGTTAGGTTAGGTTAGGTTAGGTTAGGTTAGGTTAGTTTAGGTTAGGTTAGGTTAGGTTAGGTTATGTTAGGTTAGGTTAGGTTATGTTAGGTTAGGTTAGGTTAGGTTAGGTTAGGTTAGGTTAGGTTAGGTTAGGTTAGGTTAGGTTAAGTTAGGTTAGGTTAGGTTAGGTTAGTTTAGGTTAGGTTACGTTAGGTTAGGTTAGGTTAGGTTAGGTTAGGTTAGGTTAGGTTAGGTTAGGTTAGGTTACGTTAGGTTAGGTTAGGTTAGGTTGGGTTAGGTTAGGTTAGGTTAGGTTAGGTTAGGATTAGATGTTAGGTTAGGTTAGGTTAGGTTAGGTTAGCTTAGGTTAGGTTAGGTTAGGTTAGTTTAGGTTAGGTTAGGTTAGGTTAGGTTAGGTTAGGTTAGGTTAGGTTAGGTTAGATGTTAGGTTAGGTTAGGTTAGGTTAGGTTAGGTTAAGTTAGGTTAGGTTAGGTTAGGTTAGGTTAGGTTAGATGTTAGACGCTTGATTAGATTAAATGGGACGTTAGATGTTCGATGTTAGACTAGATTAGACGTTAGGTTAGGTTAGGTTAGGTTAGGTTGTTAGGTTAGGTTAGGTTAGGTTAGGTTAGGTTAGGTTAGGTTAGGTTAGGTTAGGATTAGATGTTAGGTTAGATGTTAGATGTTAGATTAGATTAGATGTTAGGTTAGGTTAGGTTAGGTTGGGTTAGGATAGGTTAGGTTAGGTAAGGTGAGGTGAGGTTAGGTTAGGTTAGGTTAGGTTATGTTAGGTTAGGTTAGGTTAGGTTAGATGTTAGATGTTAGATTATATTAGATGGGAAGTTAGATGTTCGATGTTAGACTAGATTAGACGTTAGGTTAGGTTGTTAGGTTAGGTTAGGTTAGGTTAGGTTAGGTTAGGTTAGGTTAGATGTTAGATGTTAGATTATATTAGATGGGAAGTTAGATGTTCGATGTTAGGCTAGATTAGACGTTAGGTTAGGTTAGGTTAGGTTAGGTTTGGTTAGGTTAGGTTAGGTTAGGTTAGGTTAGGTTAGGTTAGGTGAGGTGAGGTTAGGTCAGGTTAGGTTAGGTTAGGGTATGTTAGGTTAGGTTAGGTTAGATGTTAGATGTTAGATTATATTAAATGGGAAGTTAGATGTTCGATGTTAGACTAGATTAGACGTTAGGTTAGGTTAGGTTAGGTTAGGTTAGGTTAGGTTTGGTTAGGTTAGGTTAGGTTAGGTTAGGTTAGGTTAGGTTAGGTTAGCTTAGGTTAGGTTAGGTTAGAATAGGTTAGGTTACGTTAGGTTAAATTAGGTTAGGTTAGGTTAGGTTAGGTTAGGGTAGGTTAGGTTAGGTTAGGTTAGGTTAGGTTAGGTTAGGTTAGGTGTTAGATGTTAGATTAGATTTGATGTTAAGTTAGATGTTAGATGTTAGATTAGATTAGATGTTAGGTTAGGTTAGTTTAGGATTAGATGTTACGTTAGATGTTAGATGTTAGATTAGATTAGATGTTAGGTTAGGTTAGGTTAGGTTAGGTTAGATGTTAGATGTTAGATTATAATAAATGGGAAGTTAGATGTTCGATGTTAGACTAGATTAGACGTTAGGTTAGGTTAGGTTAGGTTGTTAGGTTAGGTTAGGTTAGGTAAGGTTAGGTTAGGTTAGGTTGGTTAGGTTAGGTTAGGTTAGGTTAGGTTAGGTTAGGATTAGATGTTAGGTTAGATGTTAGATGTTAGATTAGATTAGATGTTAGGTTAGGTTAGGTTAGGTTGGGTTAGGTTAGGTTAGGTTAGGTTAGGTGAGGTTAGGTTAGGTTAGGTTAGGTTAGGTTAGGTTATGTTAGGTTAGGTTAGGTTAGGTTAGATGTTAGATGTTAGATTATATTAGATGGGAAGTTAGATGTTCGATGTTAGACTAGATTAGACGTTAGGTTAGGTTAGGTTAGGTTGTTATGTTAGGTTAGGTTAGGTTAGGTTAGGTTAGGTTAGGATTAGATGTTAGGTTAGATGTTAGATGTTAGATTAGGTGAGGTTAGGTTAGGTTAGGTTAGGTTAGGTTATGTTAGGTTAGGTTAGGTTAGGTTAGGTTAGATGTTAGATGTTAGATTATATTAGATGGGAAGTTAGATGTTCGATGTTAGACTAGATTAGACGTTAGGTTAGGTTAGGTTAGGTTGTTAGGTTAGGTTAGGTTAGGTTAGGTTAGGTTAGGTTAGGATTAGATGTTAGATGTTAGATTAGATTAGATGTTAGGTTAGGTTAGGTTAGGTTAGGTGAGGTGAGGTTAGGTTAGGTTAGGTTAGGTTATGTTAGGTTAGGTTAGGTTAGGTTAGGTTAGGTTAGATGTTAGATGTTAGATTATATTAGATGGGAAGTTAGATGTTCGATGTTAGGCTAGATTAGCCGTTAGGTTAGGTTAGGTTAGGTTAGGTTAGGTTAGGTTAGGTTAGGTTAGGTTAGGTTAGATTAGGTTAGGTTAGGTTAGGTTAGGTTAGGTTAGGTTAGGTTAGGTTAGGTTAGATGTTAGATGTTAGATTATATTAGATGGGAAGTTAGATGTTCGATGTTAGGCTAGATTAGACGTTAGGTTAGGTTAGGTTAGGTTAGGTTAGGTTTGGTTAGGTTAGGTTAGGTTAGGTTAGGTGAGGTGAGGTTAGGTCAGGTTAGGTTAGGTTAGGTTATGTTAGGTTAGGTTAGGTTAGGTTAGATGTTAGATGTTAGATTATATTAAATGGGAAGTTAGATGTTCGATGTTAGACTAGATTAGACGTTAGGTTAGGTTAGGTTAGGTTAGGTTAGGTTAGGTTAGGTTAGGTTAGGATTAGATGTTAGCTTAGATGTTAGATGTTAGATTAGATTAGATGTTAGGTTAGGTTAGGTTAGGTGAGGTGAGGTTAGGTTAGGTTAGGTTAGGTTAGGTTAGGTTATGTTAGGTTAGGTTAGATGTTAGATTATATTAGATGGGAAGTTAGATGTTCGATGTTAGACTAGATTAGACGTTAGGTTAGGTTAGGTTAGGTTAGGTTAGTTTAGGATTAGATGTTACGTTAGATGTTAGATGTTAGAATAGATTAGATGTTAGGTTAGGTTAGGTTGGGTTAAGTGAGGTTAGGTTAGGTGAGGTGAGGTGAGGTTAGGTTAGGTTAGGTTAGGTTAGATTAGGTTAGGTTAGATGTTAGATGTTAGAATATATATAAATGGGAAGTTAGATGTTCGATGTTAGACTAGATTAGACGTTAGGTTAGGTTAGGTTAGGTTAGGTTGTTAGGTTAGGTTAGGTTAGGTTAGGTTAGGTTGGGTTAGGTTAGGTTAGGTTAGGTAAGGTGAGGTGAGGTTAGGTTAGGTTAGGTTAGGTTATGTTAGGTTAGGTTAGGTTACGTTAGATGTTAGATGTTAGATTATATTAGATGGGAAGTTAGATGTTCGATGTTAGACTAGATTAGACGTTAGGTTAGGTTGTTAGGTTAGGTTAGGTTAGGTTAGGTTAGGTTAGGTTAGGTTAGGTTAGATGTTAGATGTTAGATTATATTAGATGGGAAGTTAGATGTTCGATGTTAGGCTAGATTAGACGTTAGTTTAGGTTAGGTTAGGTTAGGTTAGGTTTCGTTAGGTTAGGTTAGGTTAGGTTAGGTTAGGTTAGGTTAGGTTAGCTTAGGTTAGGTTAGGTTAGAATAGGTTAGGTTACGTTAGGTTAAATTAGGTTAGGTTAGGTTAGGTTAGGTTAGGTTAGGTTAGGTTAGGGTAGGTTAGGTTAGGTTAGGTTAGGTTAGGTTAGGTTAGGTGTTAGATGTTAGATTAGATTTGATGTTAAGTTAGATGTTAGATGTTAGATTAGATTAGATGTTAGGTTAGGTTAGGTTAGGTTAGGTTAGTTTAGGATTAGATGTTACGTTAGATGTTAGATGTTAGATTAGATTAGATGTTAGGTTAGGTTAGGTTAGGTTAGGTTAGATGTTAGATGTTAGATTATAATAAATGGGAAGTTAGATGTTCGATGTCAGACTAGATTAGACGTTAGGTTAGGTTAGGTTAGGTTAGGTTGTTAGGTTAGGTTAGGTAAGGTTAGGTTAGGTTAGGTTGGTTAGGTTAGGTTAGGTTAGGTTAGGTTAGGATTAGATGTTAGGTTAGATGTTAGATGTTAGATTAGATTAGATGTTAGGTTAGGTTAGGTTAGGTTGGGTTAGGTTAGGTTAGGTTAGGTTAGGTGAGGTTAGGTTAGGTTAGGTTAGGTTAGGTTAGGTTAGGTTAGGTTAGGTTAGATGTTAGATGTTAGATTATATTAGATGGGAAGTTAGATGTTCGATGTTAGACTAGATAAGACGTTAGGTTAGGTTAGGTTAGGTTGTTAGGTTAGGTTAGGTTAGGTTAGGTTAGGATTAGATGTTAGGTTAGATGTTAGATGTTAGATTAGATTAGATGTTAGGTTAGGTTAGGTTAGGTTAGGTGAGGTGAGGTTAGGTTAGGTTAGGTGAGGTTAGGTTAGGTTAGGTTAGGTTAGGTTATGTTAGGTTAGGTTAGGTTAGGTTAGGTTAGATGTTAGATGTTAGATTATATTAGATGGGAAGTTAGATCTTCGATGTTAGACTAGATTAGACGTTAGGTTAGGTTAGGTTAGGTTGTTAGGTTAGGTTAGGTTAGGTTAGGTTAGGTTAGGATTAGATGTTAGATGTTAGATTAGATTAGATGTTAGGTTAGGTTAGGTAAGGTTAGGTTAGGTTAGGTTAGGTTAGGTTAGGTTATGTTAGGTTAGGTTAGGTTAGGTTAGGTTAGATGTTAGATGTTAGATTATATTAGATGGGAAGTTAGATGTTCGATGTTAGGCTAGATTAGCCGTTAGGTTAGGTTAGGTTAGGTTAGGTTAGGTTAGGTTAGGTTAGATTAGGTTAGGTTAGGTTAGGTTAGGTTAGGTTAGGTTAGGTTAGGTTAGGTTAGGTTAGGTTAGGTTAGGTTAGATGTTAGATGTTAGATTATATTAAATGGGAAGTTAGATGTTCGATGTTAGACTAGATTAGACGTTAGGTTAGGTTAGGTTAGGTTAGGTTAGTTTAGGTTAGGTTAGGTTAGGTTATTTTAGGTTAGGTTAGGTTAGGTTAGGTTTGGTTAGGTTAGGTTAGGATTAGATGTTAGCTTAGATGTTAGATGTTAGATTAGATGTTAGGTTAGGTTAGGTTAGGTGAGGTGAGGTTAGGTTAGGTTAGGTTAGGTTAGGTTAGGTTATGTTAGGTTAGGTTAGATGTTAGATTATATTAGATGGGAAGTTAGATGTTCGATGTTAGACTAGATTAGACGTTAGGTTAGGTTAGGTTAGGTTAGGTTAGTTTAGGATTAGATGTTACGTTAGATGTTAGATGTTAGAATAGATTAGATGTTAGGTTAGGTTAGGTTAGGTTGGGTTAAGTGAGGTTAGGTTAGGTTAGGTGAGGTGAGGTGAGGTTAGGTTAGGTTAGGTTAGGTTAGATTAGGTTAGGTTAGATGTTAGATGTTAGAATATATATAAATGGGAAGTTAGATGTTCGATGTAAGACTAGATTAGACGTTAGGTTAGGTTAGGTTGTTAGGTTAGGTTAGGTTAGGTTAGGTTAGGTTAGTTTAGGTTAGGTTAGGTTAGGTTAGGTTAGGTTAGGTTAGGTTATGTTAGGTTAGGTTAGGTTAGGTTAGGTTAGGTTAGGTTAGGTTAGGTTAGGTTAGGTTAAGTTAGGTTAGGTTAGGTTAGGTTAGTTTAGGTTAGGTTACGTTAGGTTAGGTTAGGTTAGGTTAGGGTAGGTTAGGTTAGGTTAGGTTAGGTTAGGTTAGATTAGGTTACGTTAGGTTAGGTTAGGTTAGGTTAGGTTAGGTTAGGTTAGGTTAGGTTAGGTTAGGATTACATGTTAGGTTAGGTTAGGTTAGGTTAGGTTAGGTTAGCTTAGGTTAGGTTAGGTTAGGTTAGTTTAGGTTAGGTTAGGTTAGGTTAGGTTGGGTTAGGATAGGTTAGGTTAGGTAAGGTGAGGTGAGGTTAGGTTAGGTTAGGTTAGGTTATGTTAGGTTAGGTTAGGTTAGGTTAGATGTTAGATGTTAGATTATATTAGATGGGAAGTTAGATGTTCGATGTTAGACTAGATTAGACGTTAGGTTAGGTTGTTAGGTTAGGTTAGGTTAGGTTAGGTTAGGTTAGGTTAGGTTAGGTTAGGTTAGGTTAGGTTAGGTTAGGTTAGGTTAGGTTAGGTTAGGTTAGGTTAGGTTAGGTTAGGTTAGGTTAGGTTAGGTGTTAGATGTTAGATTAGATTTGATGTTAAGTTAGATGTTAGATGTTAGATTAGATTAGATGTTAGGTTAGGTTAGGTTAGGTTAGTTTAGGATTAGGGTAGGTTAGGTTAGGTTAGGTTAGGTTAGGTTAGGTTAGGTTAGGTGTTAGATGTTAGATTAGATTTGATGTTAAGTTAGATGTTAGATGTTAGATTAGATTAGATGTTAGGTTAGGTTAGGTTAGGTTGGGTTAGGTTAGGTTAGGTTAGGTTAGATGTTAGATGTTAGATTATATTAAATGGGAAGTTAGATGTTCGATGTTAGACTAGATTAGACGTTAGGTTAGGTTAGGTTAGGTTAGGTTAGGTAAGGTTAGGTTAGGTTAGGTTGGTTAGGTTAGGTTAGGTTAGGTTAGGTTAGGTTAGGTTAGGATTAGATGTTAGGTTAGATGTTAGATGTTAGATTAGATTAGATGTTAGGTTAGGTTAGGTTAGGTTGGGTTAGCTTAGGTTAGGTTAGGTTAGGTGAGGTTAGGTTAGGTTATGTTAGGTTAGGTTAGGTTAGGTTAGGTTAGATGTTAGATGTTAGATTATATTAGATGGTAAGTTAGATGTTCGATGTTAGACTAGATTAGACGTTAGGTTAGGTTAGGTTAGGTTGTTAGGTTAGGTTAGGTTAGGTTAGGTTAGGTTAGGATTAGATGTTAGGTTAGATGTTAGATGTTAGATTAGATTAGATGTTAGGTTTGGTTAGGTTAGGTTAGGTTAGGTTAGGTTATGTTAGGTTAGGTTAGATGTTAGATGTTAGATTATATTAGATGGGAAGTTAGATGTTCGATGTTAGACTAGATTAGACGTTAGGTTAGGTTAGGTTAGGTTGTTAGGTTAGGTTAGGTTAGGTTAGGTTAGGTTAGGTTAGGATTAGATGTTAGGTTAGATGTTAGATGTTAGATTAGATTAGATGTTAGGTTAGGTTAGGTTAGGTTAGGTTAGGTGAGGTGAGGTTAGGTTAGGTTAGGTTAGGTTAGGTTATGTTATGTTAGGTTAGGTTAGGTTAGGTTAGACGTTAGATGTTAGATTATATTAGATGGGAAGTTAGATGTTCGATGTTAGGCTAGATTAGACGTTAGGTTAGGTTAGGTTAGGTTAGGTTAGGTTTGGTTAGGTTAGGTTAGGTTTGGTTAGGTTAGGTTAGGTTAGGTTAGGTTAGGATTAGATGTTAGGTTAGATGTTAGATGTTAGATTAGATTAGATGTTAGGTTTGGTTAGGTTAGGTTAGGTGATGTGAGGTTAGGTTAGGTTAGGTGAGGTTAGGTTAGGTTAGGTTAGGTTAGGTTATGTTAGGTTAGGTTAGGTTAGGTTAGATGTTAGATGTTAGATTATATTAGATGGGAAGTTAGATGTTCGATGTTAGACTAGATTAGACGTTAGGTTAGGTTAGGTTAGGTTGTTAGGTTAGGTTAGGTTAGGTTAGGTTAGGTTGTTAGGTTAGGTTAGGTTAGGTTAGGTTAGGTTAGGATTAGATGTTAGGTTAGATGTTAGATGTTAGATTAGATTAGATGTTAGGTTAGGTTAGGTTAGGTTAGGTGAGGTGAGGTTAGGTTAGGTTAGGTTAGGTTAGGTTATGTTAGGTTAGGTTAGGTTAGGTTAGGTTAGCTTAGGTTAGGTTAGGTTAGGTTAAGTTAGCTTAGGTTAGGTTAGGTTAGTTTAGGTTAGGTTACGTTAGGTTAGGTTAGGTTAGGTTAGGTTAGGTTAGGTTAGGTAAGTTAGGTTAGGTTAGGTTAGGTTAGGTTAGGTTAGGATTAGATGTTAGGTTAGGTTAGGTTAGGTTAGGTCAGGTTAGTTTAGGTTAGGTTAGGTTAGGTTAGGTTAGGTTAGGTTAGGTTAGGTTAGGTTAGGTTAGGTTACGTTAGGTTAGGTTAGGTTAGGTTAGGTTAGGTTAGGTTAGGTTAGGATTAGATGTTAGGTTAGGTTAGGTTAGGTTAGGTTAGGTTAGGTTAAGTTAGGTTAGGTTAGGTTAGGTTAGGTTAGGTTAGGTTAGGTGTTAGACGCTAGATTAGATTAAATGGGACGTTAGATGTTCGATGTTAGACTAGATTAGACGTTAGGTTTGGTTAGGTTAGGTTAGGTTGTTAGGTTAGGTTAGGTTAGGTTAGGTTAGGTTAGGTTAGGATTAGATGTTAGGTTAGATGTTAGATGTTAGATTAGATTAGATGTTAGGTTAGGTTAGGTTAGGTTGGGTTAGGTTAGGTTAGGTTAGGTTAGGTGAGGTGAGGTTAGGTTAGGTTAGGTTAGGTTATGTTAGGTTAGGTTAGGTTAGGTTAGATGTTAGATGTTAGATTATATTAGATGGGAAGTTAGATGTTCGATGTTAGACTAGATTAGACGTTAGGTTAGGTTAGGTTAGGTTGTTAGGTTAGGTTAGGTTAGGTTAGGTTAGGTTAGATTAGGTTAGGCTAGGTTAGGTTAGGTTAGGTTAGGCTTGGTTAGGTTAGGTTAGGTTAGGTTAGGTGTTAGATGTTAGATTAGATTAGATGTTAAGTTAGATGTTAGATGTTAGATTAGATTAGATGTTAGGTTAGGTTAGGTTAGGTTAGGTTAGTTTAGGATTAGATGTTACGTTATATGTTAAATTAGATTAGATGTTAGGTTAGGTTAGGTTAGGTTAGGTTGGGTTAGGTTAGGTTAGGTTAGGTGAGGTTAGATTAGATGTTAGATGTTAGATTATATTAGATGGGAAGTTAGATGTTTGATGTTAGACTAGATTAGACGTTAGGTTAGGTTAGGTTAGGTTGTTAGGTTAGGTTAGGTTAGGTTAGGTTAGATTAGGTTAGGTTAGGTTAGGTTAGGTTAGGTCAGGTCAGGTCAGGTCAGGTTAGGTTAGGTTAGGTTAGGTTAGGTTAGGTTAGGTTAGATTAGGTTAGGTTAGGTTAGGTTAGGTTAGGTTAGGTTAGGTCAGGTTAGGTTAGGTTAGGTTATGTTAAGTTAGGTTAGGTTAGGTTAGGTTAGATGTTCGATGTTAGACTAGATTAGACGTTAGGTTAGGTTAGGTTAGTTCAGGTTAGGTTAGGTTAGGTCATTTTAGGTTAGGTTAGGTTAGGTTAGGTTACGTTAGGATAGGTTAGGTTAGGTTTGGTTAGGATTAGATGTTAGGTTAGATATTAGATGTTAGATTAGATTAGATGTTAGGTTAGGTTAGGTTAGGTGAGGTGAGGTTAGGTTAGGTTAGGTTAGGTTATGTTAGGTTAGGTTAGGTTAGGTTAGATGTTAGATGTTAGATTATATTAGATGGGAAGTTAGATGTTCGATGTTAGACTAGATTAGACGTTAGGTTAGGTTAGGTTAGGTTGTTAGGTTAGGTTAGGTTAGGTTAGGTTAGGTTAGGATTAGATGTTAGGTTAGATTTTAGATGTTAGATTAGATTAGATGTTAGGTTAGGTTAGGTTAGGTTAGGTGAGGTGAGGTTAGGTTAGGTTAGGTTAGGTTAGGTTATGTTAGGTTAGGTTAGGTTAGGTTAGGTTAGATGTTAGATGTTAGATTATATTAGATGGGAAGTTAGATGTTCGATGTTAGGCTAGATTAGACGTTAGGTTAGGTTAGGTTAGGTTAGGTTAGGTTAGGTTTGGTTAGGTTAGGTTAGGTTAGGGTAGGTTAGGTTAGGTTAGGTTAGGTTAGGTTAGGTTAGGTTAGGCTAGGTTAGGTTAGGTTAGATTAGGTTAGGTAGGTTAGGTTAGGTGTTAGATGTTAGATTAGATTAGATGTTAAGTTAGATGTTAGATGTTAGATTAGATTAGATGTTAGGTTAGGTTAGGTTAGGTTAGTTTAGGATTAGATGTTACGTTAGATGTTAAATTAGATTAGATGTTAGGTTAGGTTAGGTTAGGTTAGGTTGGGTTAGGTTAGGTTAGGTTAGGTGAGGTTAGATTAGATGTTAGATGTTAGATTATATTAGATGGGAAGTTAGATGTTCGATGTTAGACTAGATTAGACGTTAGGTTAGGTTAGGTTAGGTTGTTAGGTTAGGTTAGGTTAGGTTAGGTTAGGTTAGGTGTTAGATGTTAGATTAAATTAGATGTTAAGTTAGATGTTAGATGTTAGATTAGATTAGATGTTAGGTTAGGTTAGGTTAGGTTAGGTTAGGTTAGGTTAGGTTAGGTTAGGTTAGATTAGGTTAGGTTAGGTTAGATGTTAGATGTTAGATTATATTAGATGGGAAGTTAAATGTTCGATGTTAGACTAGATTAGACGTTAGGTTAGGTTAGGTTAGGATTAGATGTTAGGTTAGATGTTAGATGTTAGATTAGATTAGATGTTAGGTTAGGTTAGGTTAGGTTAGGTGAGGTGAGGTTAGGTTAGGTTAGGTTAGGTTAGGTTATGTTAGGTTAGGTTAGGTTAGGTTAGGTTAGGTTAGATGTTAGATTATATTAGATGGGAAGTTAGATGTTCGATGTTAGGCTAGATTAGACGTTAGGTTAGGTTAGGTTAGGTTAAGTTAGGTTTGGTTAGGTTAGGTTAGGTTAGGTTAGGTTAGGGTAGGTTAGGTTAGGTTAGGTTAGGTTAGGTTAGGTTAGGTTAGGTTAGGTTAGGCTAGGTTAGGTTAGGTTAGGTTAGGTTAGGTTAGGTTAGGTTAGGTGTTAGATGTTAGATTAGATTAGATGTTAAGTTAGATGTTAGATGTTAGATTAGATTAGATGTTAGGTTAGGTTAGGTTGGGTGAGGTTAGGTTAGGTTAGGTGAGGTTAGGTTAGATGTTAGATGTTAGATTATATTAGATGGGAAGTTAGATGTTCGATGTTAGACTAGATTAGACGTTAGGTTAGGTTAGGTTAGGTTAAGTTAGGTTAGGTTAGGTTAGGTTAGGTGTTAGATGTTAGATTAAATTAGATGTTAAGTTAGATGTTAGATGTTAGATTAGATTAGATGTTAGGTTAGGTTAGGTTAGGTTAGGTTAGGTTAGGTTAGGTTAGGTTAGGTGTTACATGCTAGATTAGATTAGATGTTAAGTTAGATGTTACATGTTAGATTAGAGTAGATGTTAGGTTAGGTTAGGTTAGGTTAGTTTAGGATTAGATGTTACGTTAGATGTTAGATGTTAGAATAGATTAGATGTTAGGTTAGGTTAGGTTAGGTTAGGTTGGGTTAAGTGAGGTTAGGTTAGGTTAGGTGAGGTGAGGTGAGGTTAGGTTAGGTTAGGTTAGGTTAGGTTAGATTAGGTTAGGTTAGATGTTAGATGTTAGAATATATTAAATGGGAAGTTAGATGTTCGATGTTAGACTAGATTAGACGTTAGGTTAGATTAGGTTAGGTTAGGTTGTTAGGTTAGGTTAGGTTAGGTTAGGTTAGGTTAGTTTAGGTTAGGTTAGGTTAGGTTAGGTTATGTTAGGTTAGGTTAGGTTATGTTAGGTTAGGTTAGGTTAGGTTAGGTTAGGTTAGGTTAGGTTAGGTTAGGTTAGGTTAGGTTAAGTTAGGTTAGGTTAGGTTAGGTTAGTTTAGGTTAGGTTACGTTAGGTTAGGTTAGGTTAGGTTAGGTTAGGTTAGGTTAGGTTAGGTTAGGTTAGGTTACGTTAGGTTAGGTTAGGTTAGGTTGGGTTAGGTTAGGTTAGGTTAGGTTAGGTTAGGATTAGATGTTAGGTTAGGTTAGGTTAGGTTAGGTTAGCTTAGGTTAGGTTAGGTTAGGTTAGTTTAGGTTAGGTTAGGTTAGGTTAGGTTAGGTTAGGTTAGGTTAGGTTAGGTTAGGTTAGGTTAGGTTAGGTTAGGTTAGGTTAGGATTAGATGTTAGGTTAGGTTAGGTTAGGTTAGGTTAGGTTAAGTTAGGTTAGGTTAGGTTAGGTTAGGTTAGGTTAGATGTTAGACGCTTGATTAGATTAAATGGGACGTTAGATGTTCGATGTTAGACTAGATTAGACGTTAGGTTAGGTTAGGTTAGGTTAGGTTGTTAGGTTAGGTTAGGTTAGGTTAGGTTAGGTTAGGTTAGGTTAGGTTAGGTTAGGTTAGGATTAGATGTTAGGTTAGATGTTAGATGTTAGATTAGATTAGATGTTAGGTTAGGTTAGGTTAGGTTGGGTTAGGATAGGTTAGGTTAGGTGAGGTGAGGTGAGGTTAGGTTAGGTTAGGTTAGGTTATGTTAGGTTAGGTTAGGTTAGGTTAGATGTTAGATGTTAGATTATATTAGATGGGAAGTTAGATGTTCGATGTTAGACTAGATTAGACGTTAGGTTAGGTTGTTAGGTTAGGTTAGGTTAGGTTAGGTTAGGTTAGGTTAGGTTAGATGTTAGATGTTAGATTATATTAGATGGGAAGTTAGATGTTCGATGTTAGGCTAGATTAGACGTTAGGTTAGGTTAGGTTAGGTTAGGTTTGGTTAGGTTAGGTTAGGTTAGGTTAGGTTAGGTTAGGTTAGGTGAGGTGAGGTTAGGTCAGGTTAGGTTAGGTTAGGGTATGTTAGGTTAGGTTAGGTTAGATGTTAGATGTTAGATTATATTAAATGGGAAGTTAGATGTTCGATGTTAGACTAGATTAGACGTTAGGTTAGGTTAGGTTAGGTTAGGTTAGGTTAGGTTTGGTTAGGTTAGGTTAGGTTAGGTTAGGTTAGGTTAGGTTAGGTTAGCTTAGGTTAGGTTAGGTTAGAATAGGTTAGGTTACGTTAGGTTAAATTAGGTTAGGTTAGGTTAGGTTAGGTTAGGGTAGGTTAGGTTAGGTTAGGTTAGGTTAGGTTAGGTTAGGTGTTAGATGTTAGATTAGATTTGATGTTAAGTTAGATGTTAGATGTTAGATTAGATTAGATGTTAGGTTAGGTTAGTTTAGGATTAGATGTTACGTTAGATGTTAGATGTTAGATTAGATTAGATGTTAGGTTAGGTTAGGTTAGGTTAGGTTAGATGTTAGATGTTAGATTATAATAAATGGGAAGTTAGATGTTCGATGTTAGACTAGATTAGACGTTAGGTTAGGTTAGGTTAGGTTGTTAGGTTAGGTTAGGTTAGGTAAGGTTAGGTTAGGTTAGGTTGGTTAGGTTAGGTTAGGTTAGGTTAGGTTAGGTTAGGATTAGATGTTAGGTTAGATGTTAGATGTTAGATTAGATTAGATGTTAGGTTAGGTTAGGTTAGGTTGGGTTAGGTTAGGTTAGGTTAGGTTAGGTTAGGTGAGGTTAGGTTAGGTTAGGTTAGGTTAGGTTAGGTTAGGTTATGTTAGGTTAGGTTAGGTTAGGTTAGATGTTAGATGTTAGATTATATTAGATGGGAAGTTAGATGTTCGATGTTAGACTAGATTAGACGTTAGGTTAGGTTAGGTTAGGTTGTTATGTTAGGTTAGGTTAGGTTAGGTTAGGTTAGGTTAGGATTAGATGTTAGGTTAGATGTTAGATGTTAGATTAGGTGAGGTTAGGTTAGGTTAGGTTAGGTTAGGTTATGTTAGGTTAGGTTAGGTTAGGTTAGGTTAGATGTTAGATGTTAGATTATATTAGATGGGAAGTTAGATGTTCGATGTTAGACTAGATTAGACGTTAGGTTAGGTTAGGTTAGGTTGTTAGGTTAGGTTAGGTTAGGTTAGGTTAGGTTAGGTTAGGATTAGATGTTAGATGTTAGATTAGATTAGATGTTAGGTTAGGTTAGGTTAGGTTAGGTGAGGTGAGGTTAGGTTAGGTTAAGTTAGGTTATGTTAGGTTAGGTTAGGTTAGGTTAGGTTAGATGTTAGATGTTAGATTATATTAGATGGGAAGTTAGATGTTCGATGTTAGGCTAGATTAGCCGTTAGGTTAGGTTAGGTTAGGTTAGGTTAGGTTAGGTTAGGTTAGGTTAGGTTAGATTAGGTTAGGTTAGGTTAGGTTAGGTTAGGTTAGGTTAGGTTAGGTTAGGTTAGGTTAGATGTTAGATGTTAGATTATATTAGATGGGAAGTTAGATGTTCGATGTTAGGCTAGATTAGACGTTAGGTTAGGTTAGGTTAGGTTAGGTTAGGTTTGGTTAGGTTAGGTTAGGTTAGGTTAGGTGAGGTGAGGTTAGGTCAGGTTAGGTTAGGTTAGGTTATGTTAGGTTAGGTTAGGTTAGGTTAGATGTTAGATGTTAGATTATATTAAATGGGAAGTTAGATGTTCGATGTTAGACTAGATTAGACGTTAGGTTAGGTTAGGTTAGGTTAGGTTAGTTTAGGTTAGGTTAGGTTAGGTTATTTTAGGTTAGGTTAGGTTAGGTTAGGTTAGGTTAGGTTAGGTTAGGTTAGGATTAGATGTTAGCTTAGATGTTAGATGTTAGATTAGATTAGATGTTAGGTTAGGTTAGGTTAGGTGAGGTGAGGTTAGGTTAGGTTAGGTTAGGTTAGGTTAGGTTATGTTAGGTTAGGTTAGATGTTAGATTATATTAGATGGGAAGTTAGATGTTCGATGTTAGACTAGATTAGACGTTAGGTTAGGTTAGGTTAGGTTAGGTTAGTTTAGGATTAGATGTTACGTTAGATGTTAGATGTTAGAATAGATTAGATGTTAGGTTAGGTTAGGTTGGGTTAAGTGAGGTTAGGTTAGGTGAGGTGAGGTGAGGTTAGGTTAGGTTAGGTTAGGTTAGATTAGGTTAGGTTAGATGTTAGATGTTAGAATATATATAAATGGGAAGTTAGATGTTCGATGTTAGACTAGATTAGACGTTAGGTTAGGTTAGGTTAGGTTAGGTTGTTAGGTTAGGTTAGGTTAGGTTAGGTTAGGTTAGGTTAGGTTAGGATTAGATGTTAGGTTAGATGTTAGATGTTAGATTAGATTAGATGTTAGGTTAGGTTAGGTTAGGTTGGGTTAGGTTAGGTTAGGTTAGGTAAGGTGAGGTGAGGTTAGGTTAGGTTAGGTTAGGTTATGTTAGGTTAGGTTAGGTTACGTTAGATGTTAGATGTTAGATTATATTAGATGGGAAGTTAGATGTTCGATGTTAGACTAGATTAGACGTTAGGTTAGGTTGTTAGGTTAGGTTAGGTTAGGTTAGGTTAGGTTAGGTTAGGTTAGATGTTAGATGTTAGATTATATTAGATGGGAAGTTAGATGTTCGATGTTAGGCTAGATTAGACGTTAGTTTAGGTTAGGTTAGGTTAGGTTAGGTTTCGTTAGGTTAGGTTAGGTTAGGTTAGGTTAGGTTAGGTTAGGTTAGGTTAGGTTAGCTTAGGTTAGGTTAGGTTAGAATAGGTTAGGTTACGTTAGGTTAAATTAGGTTAGGTTAGGTTAGGTTAGGTTAGGTTAGGTTAGGTTAGGGTAGGTTAGGTTAGGTTAGGTTAGGTTAGGTTAGGTTAGGTGTTAGATGTTAGATTAGATTTGATGTTAAGTTAGATGTTAGATGTTAGATTAGATTAGATGTTAGGTTAGGTTAGGTTAGGTTAGGTTAGTTTAGGATTAGATGTTACGTTAGATGTTAGATGTTAGATTAGATTAGATGTTAGGTTAGGTTAGGTTAGGTTAGGTTAGATGTTAGATGTTAGATTATAATAAATGGGAAGTTAGATGTTCGATGTCAGACTAGATTAGACGTTAGGTTAGGTTAGGTTAGGTTAGGTTGTTAGGTTAGGTTAGGTAAGGTTAGGTTAGGTTAGGTTGGTTAGGTTAGGTTAGGTTAGGTTAGGTTAGGATTAGATGTTAGGTTAGATGTTAGATGTTAGATTAGATTAGATGTTAGGTTAGGTTAGGTTAGGTTGGGTTAGGTTAGGTTAGGTTAGGTTAGGTGAGGTTAGGTTAGGTTAGGTTAGGTTAGGTTAGGTTAGGTTAGATGTTAGATGTTAGATTATATTAGATGGGAAGTTAGATGTTCGATGTTAGACTAGATAAGACGTTAGGTTAGGTTAGGTTAGGTTGTTAGGTTAGGTTAGGTTAGGTTAGGTTAGGATTAGATGTTAGGTTAGATGTTAGATGTTAGATTAGATTAGATGTTAGGTTAGGTTAGGTTAGGTTAGGTGAGGTGAGGTTAGGTTAGGTTAGGTGAGGTTAGGTTAGGTTAGGTTAGGTTAGGTTATGTTAGGTTAGGTTAGGTTAGGTTAGGTTAGATGTTAGATGTTAGATTATATTAGATGGGAAGTTAGATCTTCGATGTTAGACTAGATTAGACGTTAGGTTAGGTTAGGTTAGGTTGTTAGGTTAGGTTAGGTTAGGTTAGGTTAGGATTAGATGTTAGATGTTAGATTAGATTAGATGTTAGGTTAGGTTAGGTAAGGTTAGGTTAGGTTAGGTTAGGTTAGGTTAGGTTATGTTAGGTTAGGTTAGGTTAGGTTAGGTTAGATGTTAGATGTTAGATTATATTAGATGGGAAGTTAGATGTTCGATGTTAGGCTAGATTAGCCGTTAGGTTAGGTTAGGTTAGGTTAGGTTAGGTTAGGTTAGGTTAGGTTAGGTTAGATTAGGTTAGGTTAGGTTAGGTTAGGTTAGGTTAGGTTAGGTTAGGTTAGGTTAGATGTTAGATGTTAGATTATATTAGATGGGAAGTTAGATGTTCGATGTTAGGCTAGATTAGACGTTAGGTTAGGTTAGGTTAGGTTAGGTTTGGTTAGGTTAGGTTAGGTTAGGTTAGGTTAGGTTAGGTGAGGTGAGGTTAGGTCAGGTTAGGTTAGGTTAGGTTATGTTAGGTTAGGTTAGGTTAGGTTAGATGTTAGATGTTAGATTATATTAAATGGGAAGTTAGATGTTCGATGTTAGACTAGATTAGACGTTAGGTTAGGTTAGGTTAGGTTAGGTTAGTTTAGGTTAGGTTAGGTTAGGTTATTTTAGGTTAGGTTAGGTTAGGTTAGGTTTGGTTAGGTTAGGTTAGGATTAGATGTTAGCTTAGATGTTAGATGTTAGATTAGATGTTAGGTTAGGTTAGGTTAGGTGAGGTGAGGTTAGGTTAGGTTAGGTTAGGTTAGGTTAGGTTATGTTAGGTTAGGTTAGATGTTAGATTATATTAGATGGGAAGTTAGATGTTCGATGTTAGACTAGATTAGACGTTAGGTTAGGTTAGGTTAGGTTAGGTTAGTTTAGGATTAGATGTTACGTTAGATGTTAGATGTTAGAATAGATTAGATGTTAGGTTAGGTTAGGTTAGGTTGGGTTAAGTGAGGTTAGGTTAGGTTAGGTGAGGTGAGGTGAGGTTAGGTTAGGTTAGGTTAGGTTAGATTAGGTTAGGTTAGATGTTAGATGTTAGAATATATATAAATGGGAAGTTAGATGTTCGATGTAAGACTAGATTAGACGTTAGGTTAGGTTAGGTTGTTAGGTTAGGTTAGGTTAGGTTAGGTTAGGTTAGTTTAGGTTAGGTTAGGTTAGGTTAGGTTAGGTTAGGTTATGTTAGGTTAGGATAGGTTAGGTTAGGTTAGGTTAGGTTAGGTTAGGTTAGGTTAGGTTAAGTTAGGTTAGGTTAGGTTAGGTTAGTTTAGGTTAGGTTACGTTAGGTTAGGTTAGGTTAGGTTAGGGTAGGTTAGGTTAGGTTAGGTTAGGTTAGGTTAGGTTAGGTTAGGTTACGTTAGGTTAGGTTAGGTTAGGTTAGGTTAGGTTAGGTTAGGTTAGGATTAGATGTTAGGTTAGGTTAGGTTAGGTTAGGTTAGGTTAGCTTAGGTTAGGTTAGGTTAGGTTAGTTTAGGTTAGGATAGGTTAGATTAGGTTAGGTTAGGTTAGGTTAGGTTAGGTTAGGTTAGGTTAGGTTACGTTAGGTTAGGTTAGGTTAGGTTAGGTTAGGTTAGGTTAGGTTAGGTTAGGCTAGGTTAGGTTAGGTTAGGTTAGGTTAGGTTAGGTTAGGTTAGGATTAGATGTTAGGTTAGGTTAGGTTAGGTTAGGTTAGGTTAGGTTAGGTTAAGTTAGGTTAGGTTAGGTTAGGTTAGGTTAGGTGTTACACGCTAGATTAGATTAAATGGGACGTTAGATGTTCGATGTTAGACTAGATTAGACGTTAGGTTAGGTTAGGTTAGGTTAGGTTGTTAGGTTAGGTTAGGTTAGGTTAGGTTAGGTTAGGTTAGGTTAGGTTAGGATTAGATGTTAGGTTAGATGTTAGATGTTAGATTAGATTAGATGTTAGGTTAGGTTAGGTTAGGTTGGGTTAGGTTAGGTTAGGTTAGGTAAGGTGAGGTGAGGTTAGGTTAGGTTAGGTTAGGTTATGTTAGGTTAGGTTAGGTTACGTTAGATGTTAGATGTTAGATTATATTAGATGGGAAGTTAGATGTTCGATGTTAGACTAGATTAGACGTTAGGTTAGGTTGTTAGGTTAGGTTAGGTTAGGTTAGGTTAGGTTAGGTTAGATGTTAGATGTTAGATAATATTAGATGGGAAGTTAGATGTTCGATGTTAGGCTAGATTAGACGTTAGGTGAGGTTAGGTTAGGTTAGGTTTCGTTAGGTTAGGTTAGGTTAGGTTAGGTTAGGTTAGGTTAGGTTAGGTGAGGTGAGGTTAGGTCAGGTTAGGTTAGGTTAGGGTATGTTAGGTTAGGTTAGGTTAGGTTAGATGTTAGATGTTAGGTTATATTAAATGGGAAGTTAGATGTTCGATGTTAGACTAGATTAGACGTTAGGTTAGGTTAGGTTAGGTTAGGTTAGGTTAGGATTAGATGTTAGGTTAGATGTTAGATGTTAGATTAGATTAGATGTTAGGTTAGGTTAGGTTAGGTGAGGTGAGGTTAGGTTAGGTTAGGTTAGGTTAGGTTATGTTAGGTTAGGTTAGATGTTAGATGTTAGATTATATTAGATGGGAAGTTAGATGTTCGATGTTAGACTAGATTAGACGTTAGGTTAGGTTAGGTTAGGTTAGGTTAGGTTAGGTTAGGTTTGGTTAGGTTAGGTTAGGTTAGGTTAGGTTAGGTTAGGTTAGGTTAGGTTAGAATAGGTTAGGTTAGGTTAGGTTAAATTAGGTTAGGTTAGGTTAGGTTAGGTTAGGTTAGGGTAGGTTAGGTTAGGTTAGGTTAGGTTAGGTTAGGTTAGGTTAGGTGTTAGATGTTAGATTAGATTTGATGTTAAGTTAGATGTTAGATGTTAGATTAGATTAGATGGTAGGTTAGGTTAGGTTAGGTTAGGTTAGCTTAGGATTAGATGTTACGTTAGATGTTAGATGTTAGATTAGATTAGATGTTAGGTTAGGTTAGGTTAGGTTAGGTTAGATGTTACATGTTAGATTATATTAAATGGGAAGTTAGATGTTCGATGTTAGACTAGATTAGACGTTAGGTTAGGTTAGGTTAGGTTAGGTTGTTAGGTTAGGTTAGGTTAGGTAAGGTTAGGTTAGGTTAGGTTGGTTAGGTTAGGTTAGGTTAGGTTAGGTTAGGATTAGATGTTAGGTTAGGTTAGGTTAGGTTGGGTTAGGTTAGGTTAGGTTAGGTTAGGTGAGGTTAGGTTAGGTTAGGTTAGGTTAGGTTAGGTTAGGTTATGTTAGGTTAGGTTAGGTTAGGTTAGATGTTAGATGTTAGATTATATTAGATGGGAAGTTAGATGTTCGATGTTAGACTAGATTAGACGTTAGGTTAGGTTAGGTTAGGTTGTTAGGTTAGGTTAGGTTAGGTTAGGTTAGGTTAGGTTAGGATTAGATGTTAGGTTAGATGTTAGATGTTAGATTAGATTAGATGTTAGGTTAGGTTAGGTTAGGTTAGGTTAGGTGAGGTTAGGTTAGGTTAGGTTAGGTTAGGTTATGTTAGGTTAGGTTAGGTTAGGTTAGGTTAGATGTTAGATGTTAGATTATATTAGATGGGAAGTTAGATGTTCGATGTTAGGCTAGATTAGCCGTTAGGTTAGGTTAGGTTAGGTTAGGTTTGGTTAGGTTAGGTTAGGTTAGGTTAGGTTAGATTAGGTTAGGTTAGGTTAGGTTAGGTTAGGTTAGGTTAGGTTAGGTTAGGTTAAATTAGGTTAGGTTAGGTTAGGTTAGGTTAGGTTAGGGTAGGTTAGGTTAGGTTAGGTTAGGTTAGGTTAGGTTAGGTGTTAGATGTTAGATTAGATTTGATGGGAAGTTAGATGTTCGATGTTAGACTAGATTAGACGTTAGGTTAGGTTAGGTTAGGTTGTTAGGTTAGGTTAAGTTAGGTTAGGTTAGGTTAGGTTGGTTAGGATTAGATGTTAGGTTAGATGTTAGATGTTAGATTAGATTAGATGTTAGGTTTGGTTAGGTTAGGTTAGGTGATGTGAGGTTAGGTTAGGTTAGGTGAGGATAGGTTAGGTTAGGTTAGGTTAGGTTAGATGTTAGATGTTAGATTATATTAGATGGGAAGTTAGATGTTCCATGTTAGGCTAGATTAGACGTTAGGTTAGGTTAGGTTAGGTTAGGTTTGGTTAGGTTAGGTTAGGTTAGGTTAGGTTAGGTTAGGTGAGGTGAGGTTAGGTCAGGTTAGGTTAGGTTAGGGTATGTTAGGTTAGGTTAGGCTAGGTTAGGTGTTAGATGTTAGATTATATTAAATGGGAAGTTAGATGTTCGATGTTAGACTAGATTAGACGTTAGGTTAGGTTAGGTTAGGTTAGGTTAGTTTAGGTTAGGTTAGGTTATTTTAGGTTAGGTTAGGTTAGGTTAGGTTAGGTTAGGTTAGGATTAGATGTTAGGTTAGATGTTAGATGTTAGATTAGATTAGATGTTAGGTTAGGTTAGGTGAGGTGAGGTGAGGTTAGGTTAGGTTAGGTTAGGTTATGTTAGGTTAGGTTAGATGTTAGATTATATTAGATGGGAAGTTAGATGTTCGATGTTAGACTAGATTAGACGTTAGGTTAGGTTAGGTTAGGTTAGGTTAGGTTTGGTTAGGTTAGGTTAGGTTAGGTTAGGTTAGGTTAGGTTACGTTAGGTTAGGTTAGGTTAGGTTAGGTTAGGTTAAATTAGGTTAGGTTAGGTTAGGTTAGGTTAGGTTAGGGTAGGTTAGGTTAGGTTAGGTTAGGTTAGGTTAGGTTAGGTGTTAGATGTTAGATTAGATTTGATGTTAAGTTAGATGTTAGATGTTAGATTAGATTAGATGTTAGGTTAGGTTAGGTTAGGTTAGGTTAGTTTAGGATTAGATGTTACGTTGAGGTTAGATGTTAGATTAGATTAGATGTTAGGTTAGGTTAGGTTAGGTTAGGTTAGATGTTAGATGTTAGATTATATTAAATGGGAAGTTAGATGTTCGATGTTAGACTAGATTAGACGTTAGGTTAGGTTAGATTAGGTTAGGTTGTTAGGTTAGGTTAGGTAAGGTTAGGTTAGGTTAGGTTGGTTAGGTTAGGTTAGGTTAGGTTAGGTTAGGATTAGATGTTAGGTTAGATGTTAGATGTTAGATTAGATTAGATGTTAGGTTAGGTTAGGTTAGGTTGGGTTAGGTTAGGTTAGGTTAGGTTAGGTGAGGTTAGGTTAGGTTAGGTTAGGTTAGGTTAGGTTATGTTAGGTTAGGTTAGGTTAGGTTAGATGTTAGATGTTAGATTATATTAGATGGGAAGTTAGATGTTCGATGTTAGACTACATTAGATGTTAGGATAGGTTAGGTTAGGTTGTTAGGTAAGGTTAGGTTAGGTTAGGTTAGGTTAGGTTAGGATTAGATGTTAGGTTAGATGTTAGATGTTAGATTAGATTAGATGTTAGGTTAGGTTAGGTTAGGTTAGGTGAGGTGAGGTTAGGTTAGGTTAGGTGAGGTTAGGTTAGGTTAGGTTAGGTTAGGTTAGGTTAGGTTAGATGTTAGGTTAGGTTAGGTTAGATGTTAGATGTTAGATTATATTAGATGGGAAGTTATATGTTCGATGTTAGACTAGATTAGACGTTAGGTTAGGTTAGGTTAGGTTGTTAGGTTAGGTTAGGTTAGGATTAGATGTTAGATGTTAGATTAGATTAGATGTTAGGTTAGGTTAGGTTAGGTGAGGTGAGGTTAGGTTAGGTTAGGTTAGGTTATGTTAGGTTAGGTTAGGTTAGGTTAGGTTAGATGTTAGATGTTAGATTATATTAGATGGGAAGTTAGATGTTCAATGTTAGGCTAGATTAGCCGTTAGGTTAGGTTAGGTTAGGTTAGGTTAGGTTAGGTTAGGTTAGGTTAGGTTAGATTAGGTTAGGTTAGGTTAGGTTAGGTTAGGTTAGGTTAGGTTAGGTTAGGTTAGGTTAGATGTTAGATGTTAGATTATATTAGATGGGAAGTTAGATGTTCGATGTTAGGCTAGATTAGACGTTAGGTTAGGTTAGGTTAGGTTAGGTTTGGTTAGGTTAGGTTAGGTTAGGTTAGGTTAGGTTAGGTGAGGTGAGGTTAGGTCAGGTTAGGTTAGGTTAGGTTATGTTAGGTTAGGTTAGGTTAGGTTAGGTTAGATGTTAGATGTTAGATTATATTAAATGGGAAGTTAGATGTTCGATGTTAGACTAGATTAGACGTTAGGTTAGGTTAGGTTAGGTTAGGTTAGTTTAGGTTAGGTTAGGTTAGGTTATTTTAGGTTAGGCTAGGTTAGGTTAGGTTAGGTTAGGTTAGGATTAGATGTTAGCTTAGATGTTAGATGTTAGATTAGATAAGATGTTAGGTTAGGTTAGGTTAGGTGAGGTGAGGTTAGGTTAGGTTAGATTAGGTTAGGTTATGTTAGGTTAGGTTAGATGTTAGATTATATTAGATGGGAAGTTAGATGTTCGATGTTAGACTAGATTAGACGTTAGGTTAGGTTAGGTTAGGTTAGGTTAGGTTAGGATTAGATGTTAGATGTTAGATTAGATTAGATGTTAGGTTAGGTTAGGTTAGGTTAGGTGAGGTTAGGTTAGGTTAGGTTAGGTTAGGTTATGTTAGGTTAGGTTAGGTTAGGTTAGGTTAGATGTTAGATGTTAGATTATATTAGATGGGAAGTTAGATGTTCGATGTTAGGCTAGATTAGCCGTTAGGTTAGGTTAGGTTAGGTTAGGTTAGGTTAGGTTAGGTTAGGTTAGGTTAGATTAGGTTAGGTTAGGTTAGGTTAGATTAGGTTAGGTTAGGTTAGGTTAGGTTAGGTTAGATGTTAGATGTTAGATTATATTAGATGGGAAGTTAGATGTTCGATGTTAGGCTAGATTAGACGTTAGGTTAGGTTAGGTTAGGTTAGGTTTGGTTAGGTTAGGTTAGGTTAGGTTAGGTGAGGTGAGGTTAGGTCAGGTCAGGTTAGGTTAGGTTAGGTTATGTTAGGTTAGGTTAGGTTAGGTTAGATGTTAGATGTTAGATTATATTAAATGGGAAGTTAGATGTTCGATGTTAGACTAGATTAGACGTTAGGTTAGGTTAGGTTAGGTTAGTTTAGGTTAGGTTAGGTTAGGTTATTTTAGGTTAGGTTAGGTTAGGTTAGGTTATGTTAGGTTAGGTTAGGATTAGATGTTAGCTTAGATGTTAGATGTTAGATTAGATTAGATGTTAGGTTAGGTTAGGTTAGGTGAGGTGAGGTTAGGTTAGGTTAGGTTAGGTTATGTTAGGTTAGGTTAGATGTTAGATTATATTAGATGGGAAGTTAGATGTTCGATGTTAGACTAGATTAGACGTTAGGTTAGGTTAGGTTAGGTTAGGTTAGGTTAGGTTTGGTTAGGTTAGGTTAGGTTAGGTTAGGTTAGGTTAGGTTAGGTTAGGTTAGGTTAGGTTAGAATAGGTTAGGTTAGGTTAGGTTAAATTAGGTTAGGTTAGGTTAGGTTAGGTTAGGTTAGGGTAGGTTAGGTTAGGTTAGGTTAGGTTAGGTTAGGTGTTAGATGTTAGATTAGATTTGATGTTAAGTTAGATGTTAGATGTTAGATTAGATTAGATGTTAGGTTATGTGGTTAGGTTAGGTTAGTTTAGGATTAGATGTTACGTTAGATGTTAGATGTTAGATTAGATTAGATGTTAGGTTAGGTTAGGTTAGGTTGGGTTAGGTTAGGTTAGGTTAGGTTAGATGTTAGATGTTAGATTATATTAAATGGGAAGTTAGATGTTCGATGTTAGACTAGATTAGACGTTAGGTTAGGTTAGGTTAGGTTAGGTTGTTAGGTTAGGTTAGGTTAGGTAAGGTTAGGTTAGGCTAGGTTGGTTAGGTTAGGTTAGGTTAGGTTAGGTTAGGTTAGGTTAGGATTAGATGTTAGGTTAGATGTTAGATGTTAGATTAGATTAGATGTTAGGTTAGGTTAGGTTAGGTTGGGTTAGGTTAGGTTAGGTTAGGTTAGGTGAGGTTAGGTTAGGTTAGGTTAGGTTAGGTTAGGTTATGTTAGGTTAGGTTAGGTTAGGTTAGGTTAGATGTTAGATGTTAGATTATATTAGATGGGAAGTTAGATGTTCGATGTTAGACTAGATTAGACGTTAGGTTAGGTTAGGTTAGGTTGTTAGGTTAGGTTAGGTTAGGTTAGGTTAGGTTAGGTTAGGTTAGGATTAGATGTTAGGTTAGATGTTAGATGTTAGATTAGATTAGATGTTAGGTTTGGTTAGGTTAGGTTAGGTGATGTGAGGTTAGGTTAGGTTAGGTGAGGTTAGGTTAGGTTAGGTTAGGTTAGGTTAGGTTAGATGTTAGATGTTAGATTATATTAGATGGGAAGTTAGATGTTCGATGTTAGGCTAGATTAGACGTTAGGTTAGGTTAGGTTAGGTTAGGTTAGGTTAGGTTTGGTTAGGTTAGGTTAGGTTAGGTTAGGTTAGGTTAGGTTAGGTTAGGTTAGGTTAGGTGAGGTGAGGTTAGGTCAGGTTAGGTTAGGCTAGGGTATGTTAGGTTAGGTTAGGTTAGGTTAGAGGTTAGATGTTAGATTATATTAAATGGGAAGTTAGATGTTCGATGTTAGACTAGATTAGATGTTAGGTTAGGTTAGGTTAGGTTAGGTTAGTTTAGGTTAGGTTAGGTTAGGTTATTTTAGGTTAGGTTAGGTTAGGTTAGGTTAGGTTAGGTTAGGTTAGGTTAGGATTAGATGTTAGGTTAGATGTTAGATGTTAGATTAGATTAGATGTTAGGTTAGGTTAGGTGAGGTGAGGTTAGGTTAGGTTAGGTTATGTTAGCTTAGGTTAGATGTTAGATGTTAGATTATATTAGATGGGAAGTTAGATGTTCGATGTTAGACTAGATTAGACGTTAGGTTAGGTTAGGTTAGGTTAGGTTAGGTTAGGTTTGGTTAGGTTAGGTTAGGTTAGGTTAGGTTAGGTTAGGTTAGGTTAGGTTAGAATAGATTAGGTTAGGTTAGGTTAAATTAGGTTAGGTTAGGTTAGGTTAGGTTAGGTTAAGGTAGGTTAGGTTAGGTTAGGTTAGGTGTTAGATGTTAGATTAGATTTGATGTTAAGTTAGATGTTAGATGTTAGATTAGATTAGATGTTAGGTTAGGTTAGGTTAGGTTAGGTTAGGTTAGTTTAGGATTAGATGTTACGTTAGATGTTAGATGTTAGATTAGATTAGATGTTAGGTTAGGTTAGGTTAGGTTAGATGTTAGGTGTTAGATTATATTAAATGGGAAGTTAGATGTTCGATGTTAGACTAGATTAGACGTTAGGTTAGGTTAGATTAGGTTAGGTTGTTAGGTTAGGTTAGGTTAGGTTAGGTTAGATTAGGTTAGGTTGGTTAGGTTAGGTTAGGTTAGGTTAGGTTAGGATTAGATGTTAGGTTAGATGTTAGATGTTAGATTAGATTAGATGTTAGGTTAGGTTAGGTTAGGTTGGGTTAGGTTAGGTTAGGTTAGGTTAGGTGAGGTTAGGTTAGGTTAGGTTACGTTAGGTTAGGTTATGTTAGGTTAGGTTAGGTTAGGTTAGATGTTAGATGTTAGATTATATTAGATGGGAAGTTAGATGTTCGATGTTAGACTAGATTAAACGTTAGGTTAGGTTAGGTTAGGATTAGATGTTAGGTTAGATGTTAGATGTTAGATTAGATTAGATGTTAGGTTAGGTTAGGTTAGGTTAGGTGAGGTGAGGTTAGGTTAGGTTAGGTGAGGTTAGGTTAGGTTAGGTTATGTTAGGTTAGGTTAGGTTAGATGTTAGATGTTAGATTATATTAGATGGGAAGTTAGATGTTCGATGTTAGACTAGATTAGACGTTAGGTTAGGTTTGGTTAGGTTGTTAGGTTAGGTTAGGTTAGGTTAGGTTAGGTTAGGTTAGGATTAGATGTTAGATGTTAGATTAGATTAGATGTTAGGTTAGGTTAGGTTAGGTTAGGTGAGGTGAGGTTAGGTTAGGTTAGGTTAGGTTAGGTTATGTTAGGTTAGGTTAGGTTAGGTTAGGTTAGGTTAGGTTAGGTTAGGTTAGGTTAGGTGAGGTTAGGTTAGGTTAGGTTAGGTTAGGTTAGGTTATGTTAGGTTAGGTTAGGTTAGGTAAGATGTTAGATGTTAGATTATATTAGATGGGAAGTTAGATGTTCGATGTTAGGCTAGATTAGACGTTAGGTTAGGTTAGGTTAGGTTAGGTTTGGTTAGGTTAGGTTAGGTGAGGTGAGGTTAGGTCACGTTAGGTTAGGTTAGGTTATGTTAGGTTAGGTTAGGTTAGGTTAGATGTTAGATGTTAGATTATATTAAATGGGAAGTTAGATGTTCGATGTTAGACTAGATTAGACGTTAGGTTAGGTTAGGTTAGGTTAGGTTAGGTTAGTTTATGTTAGGTTAGGTTAGGTTAGGTTATTTTAGGTTAGGTTAGGTTAGGTTAGGTTAGGATTAGATGTTAGCTTAGATGTTAGATGTTAGATTAGATTAGATGTTAGGTTAGGTTAGGTTAGGTGAGGTTAGGTTAGGTTAGGTTAGGTTAGGTTAGGTTAGGTTAGGTTAGGTTAGGTTAGGTTAGGTTAGAATAGGTTAGGTTAGGTTAGGTTAAATTAGGTTAGGTTAGGTTAGGTTAGGTTAGGTTAGGGTAGGTTAGGTTAGGTTAGGTTAGGTTAGGTTAGGTTAGGTGTTAGATGTTAGATTAGATTTGATGTTAAGTTAGATGTTAGATGTTAGATTAGATTAGATGTTAGGTTAGGTTAGGTTAGGTTAGGTTAGTTTAGGATTAGGGTAGGTTAGGTTAGGTTAGGTTAGGTTAGGTTAGGTTAGGTGTTAGATGTTAGATTAGATTTGATGTTAAGTTAGATGTTAGATGTTAGATTAGATTAGATGTTAGGTTAGGTTAGGTTAGGTTAGGTTAGGTTAGGTTAGATGTTAGATGTTAGATTATATTAAATGGGAAGTTAGATGTTCGATGTTAGACTAGATTAGACGTTAGGTTAGGTTATGTTAGGTTAGGTTGTTAGGTTAGGTTAGGTTAGGTAAGGTTAGGTTAGGTTAGGTTGGTTAGGTTAGGTTAGGTTAGGTTAGGTTAGGTTAGGTTAGGATTAGATGTTAGGTTAGATGTTAGATGTTAGATTAGATTAGATGTTAGGTTAGGTTAGGTTAGGTTGGGTTAGCTTAGGTTAGGTTAGGTTAGGTTAGGTTAGGTTTGGTTAGGTTAGGTTAGGTTAGGTTAGGTTAGGTTAGGTTAGGTTAGGTTAGGTTAGGTTAAGTTAGGTTAGGTTAGGTTAGGTTAGTTTAGGTTAGGTTACGTTAGGTTAGGTTAGGTTAGGTTAGGTTAGGTTAGGTTAGGTTAGGTTAGGTTACGTTAGGTTAGGTTAGGTTAGGTTAGGTTAGGTTAGGTTATTTTAGGTTAGGTTAGGTTAGGTTAGGATTAGATGTTAGGTTAGGTTAGGTTAGGTTAGGTTAGCTTAGGTTAGGTTAGGTTAGGTTAGTTTAGGTTAGGTTAGGTTAGGTTAGGTTAGGTTAGGTTAGGTTAGGTTAGGTTACGTTAGGTTAGGTTAGGTTAGGTTAGGTTAGGTTAGGTTAGGTTAGGTTAGGTTAGGTTAGGTTAGGTTAGGTTAGGTTAGGTTAGGTTAGATGTTAGATGTTAGATTATATTAGATGGGAAGTTAGATGTTCGATGTTAGACTAGATTAGACGTTAGGTTAGGTTAGGTTAGGTTGTTAGGTTAGGTTAGGTTAGGTTAGGTTAGGTTAGGTTAGGATTAGATGTTAGGTTAGATGTTAGATGTTAGATTAGATAAGATGTTAGGTTAGGTTAGGTTAGGTTGGGTTAGGTTAGGTTAGGTTAGGTTAGGTGAGGTTAGGTTAGGTTAGGTTAGGTTAGGTTAGGTTATGTTAGGTTAGGTTAGGTTAGGTAAGATGTTAGATGTTAGATTATATTAGATGGGAAGTTAGATGTTCGATGTTAGACTAGATTAGACGTTAGGTTAGGTTAGGTTAGGTTGTTAGGTTAGGTTAGGTTAGGTTAGGTTAGGTTAGGATTAGATGTTAGGTTAGATGTTAGATGTTAGATTAGATTAGATGTTAGGTTTGGTTAGGTTAGGTTAGGTGATGTGAGGTTAGGTTAGGTTAGGTTAGGTTAGGTTAGGTTAGGTTAGATGTTAGATGTTAGATTATATTAGATGGGAAGTTAGATGTTCGATGTTAGGCTAGATAAGACGTTAGGTTAGGTTAGGTTAGGTTAGGTTTGGTTAGGTTAGGTTAGGTTAGGTTAGGTTAGGTTAGGTTAGCTTAGGTGAGGAGAGGTTAGGTCAGGTTAGGTTAGGTTAGGGTATGTTAGGTTAGGTTAGGTTAGGTTAGATGTTAGATGTTAGATTATATTAAATGGGAAGTTAGATGTTCGATGTTAGACTAGATTAGACGTTAGGTTAGGTTAGGTTAGGTTAGGTTAGGTTAGTTTAGGTTAGGTTAGATTAGGTTATTTTAGGTTAGGTTAGGTTAGGTTAGGTTAGGATTAGATGTTAGGTTAGATGTTAGATGTTAGATTAGATTAGATGTTAGGTTAGGTTAGGTTAGGTGAGGTTAGGTTAGGTTAGGTTAGGTGAGGTGAGGTTAGGTTAGGTTAGGTTAGGTTAGGTTATGTTAGGTTAGGTTAGATGTTAGATGTTAGATTATATTAGATGGGAAGTTAGATGTTCGATGTTAGACTAGATTAGACGTTAGGTTAGGTTAGGTTAGGTTAGGTTTGGTTAGGTTAGGTTAGGTTAGGTTAGGTTAGGTTAGGTTAGGTTAGGTTAGAATAGGTTAGGTTAGGTTAGGTTAAATTAGGTTAGGTTAGGTTAGGTTAGGTTAGGTTAGGGTAGGTTAGGTTAGGTTAGGTTAGGTTAGGTTAGGTTAGGTGTTAGATGTTAGATTAGATTTGATGTTAAGTTAGATGTTAGATGTTAGATTAGATTAGATGTTAGGTTAGGTTAGGTTAGGTTAGTTTAGGATTAGATGTTACGTTAGATGTTAGATGTTAGATTAGATTTGATGTTAGGTTAGGTTAGGTTAGGTTAGGTTAGATGTTAGGTGTTAGATTATATTAAATGGGAAGTTAGATGTTCGATGTTAGACTAGATTAGACGTTAGGTTAGGTTAGATTAGGTTAGGTTGTTAGGTTAGGTTAGGTTAGGTAAGGTTAGGTTAGGTTAGGTTGGTTAGGTTAGGTTAGGTTAGGTTAGGTTAGGATTAGATGTTAGGTTAGATGTTAGATGTTAGATTAGATTAGATGTTAGGTTAGGTTAGGTTAGGTTGGGTTAGGTTAGGTTAGGTTAGGTTAGGTGAGGTTAGGTTAGGTTAGGTTACGTTAGGTTAGGTTATGTTAGGTTAGGTTAGGTTAGGTTAGATGTTAGATGTTAGATTATATTAGATGGGAAGTTAGATGTTCGATGTTAGACTAGATTAGACGTTAGGTTAGGTTAGGTTAGGATTAGATGTTAGGTTAGATGTTAGATGTTAGATTAGATTAGATGTTAGGTTAGGTTAGGTTAGGTTAGGTGAGGTGAGGTTAGGTTAGGTTAGGTGAGGTTAGGTTAGGTTAGGTTAGGTTAGGTTATGTTAGGTTAGGTTAGGTTAGATGTTAGATGTTAGATTATATTAGATGGGAAGTTAGATGTTCGATGTTAGACTAGATTAGACGTTAGGTTAGGTTAGGTTAGGTTGTTAGGTTAGGTTAGGTTAGGTTAGGTTAGGTTAGGATTAGATGTTAGATGTTAGATTAGATTAGATGTTAGGTTAGGTTAGGTTAGGTTAGGTGAGGTGAGGTTAGGTTAGGTTAGGTTAGGTTAGGTTATGTTAGGTTAGGTTAGGTTAGGTTAGGTTAGATGTTAGATGTTAGATTATATTAGATGGGAAGTTAGATGTTCGATGTTAGGCTAGATTAGCCGTTAGGTTAGGTTAGGTTAGGTTAGGTTAGGTTAGGTTATATTAGGTTAGGTTAGGTTAGGTTAGGTTAGGTTAGGTTAGGTTAGGTTAGGTTAGATGTTAGATGTTAGATTATATTAGATGGGAAGTTAGATGTTCGATGTTAGGCTAGATTAGACGTTAGGTTAGGTTAGGTTAGGTTAGGTTTGGTTAGGTTAGGTTAGGTTAGGTTAGGTTAGGTCAGGTTAGGTGAGGTGAGGTTAGGTCAGGTTAGGTTAGGTTAGGTTATGTTAGGTTATGTTAGGTTAGGTTAGGTTAGGTTAGATGTTAGATGTTAGATTATATTAAATGGGAAGTTAGATGTTCGATGTTAGACTAGATTAGACGTTAGGTTAGGTTAGGATTAGATGTTAGCTTAGATGTTAGATGTTAGATTAGATTAGATGTTAGGTTAGGTTAGGTTAGGTGAGGTGAGGTTAGGTTAGGTTAGGATTAGATGTTAGCTTAGATGTTAGATGTTAGATTAGATTAGATGTTAGGTTAGGTTAGGTTAGGTGAGGTGAGGTTAGGTTAGGTTAGGTTAGGTTAGGTTATGTTAGGTTAGGTTAGATGTTAGATTATATTAGATGGGAAGTTAGATGTTCGATGTTAGACTAGATTAGACGTTAGGTTAGGTTAGGTTAGGTTAGGTTAGGTTAGGTTTGGTTAGGTTAGCTTAGGTTAGGTTAGGTTAGGTTAGGTTAGGTTAGGTTAGGTTAGGTTAGGTTAGAATAGGTTAGGTTAGGTTAGGTTAAATTAGGTTAGGTTAGGTTAGGTTAGGTTAGGTTAGGGTAGGTTAGGTTAGGTTAGGTTAGGTTAGGTTAGGTTAGGTGTTAGATGTTAGATTAGATTAGATGTTAGGTTAGGTTAGGTTAGGTTAGTTTAGGATTAGGGTAGGTTAGGTTAGGTTAGGTTAGGTTAGGTTAGGTTAGGTGTTAGATGTTAGATTAGATTAGATGTTAGGTTAGGTTAGGTTAGGTTAGGTTAGGTTAGGTTAGATTAGGTTAGGTTAGGTTAGGTTAGGTTAGGTTAGGTTAGGTTAGGATTAGATGTTAGGTTAGATGTTAGATGTTAGATTAGATTAGATGTTAGGTTAGGTTAGGTTAGGTGAGGTGAGGTTAGGTTAGGTTAGGTGAGGTTAGGTTAGGTTAGGTTATGTTAGGTTAGGTTAGGTTAGGTTAGGTTAGATGTTAGATGTTAGAATATATTAGATGGGAAGTTAGATGTTCGATGTTAGACTAGATTAGACGTTAGGTTAGGTTAGGTTAGGTTGTTAGGTTAGGTTAGGTTAGGTTAGGTTAGGATTAGATGTTAAGTTAGATGTTAGATGTTAGATTAGATTAGATGTTAGGTTAGGTTAGGTTAGGTTAGGTTAGTTTAGGATTAGGGTAGGTTAGGTTAGGTTAGGTTAGGTTAGGTTAGGTTAGGTGTTAGATGTTAGATTAGATTTGATGTTAAGTTAGATGTTAGATGTTAGATTAGATTAGATGTTAGGTTAGGTTAGGTTAGGTTAGGTTGGGTTAGGTTAGGTTAGGTTAGGTTAGGTTAGATGTTAGATGTTAGATTATATTAAATGGGAAGTTAGATGTTCGATGTTAGACTAGATTAGACGTTAGGTGAGGTTAGGTTAGGTTAGGTTTGGTTAGTTTAGGTTAGGTTAGGTTAGGTTAGGTTATGTTAGGTTAGGTTAGGTTAGGTTAGGTTAGACATTAGATGTTAGATTATATTAGATGGCAAGTTAGATGTTCGATGTTAGGCTAGATTAGACGTTAGGTTAGGTTAGGTTAGGTTAGGTTAGGTTTGGTTAGGTTAGGTTAGGTTAGGTTAGGTTAGGTTAGGTTAGGTTAGGTTAGGTTAGGTTAGGTTAAGTTAGGTTAGGTTAGGTTAGGTTAGTTTAGGTTAGGTTACGTTAGGTTAGGTTAGGTTAGGTTAGGTTAGGTTAGGTTAGGTTAGGTTAGGTTAGGATTAGATGTTAGGTTAGGTTAGGTTAGGTTAGGTTAGGTTAGGTTGTTAGGTTAGGTTAGGTTAGGTTAGGTTAGGTTAGGTTAGGTTAGGTTAGGTGAGGTGAGGTTAGGTTAGGTTAGGTTAGGTTATGTTAGGTTAGGTTAGGTTAGGTTAGGTTAGGTTAGGTTAGGTTAGATGTTAGATGTTAGATTATATTAGATGGGAAGTTAGATGTTCGATGTTAGACTAGATTAGACGTTAGGTTAGGTTAGGGTAGGTTGTTAGGTTAGGTTAGGTTAGGTTAGGTTAGGTTAGGTTAGATTAGGTTAGGTTAGGTTAGGTTAGGTTAGGTTAGGTTAGGTTAGGATTAGATGTTAGGTTAGATGTTAGATGTTAGATTAGATTAGATGTTAGGTTAGGTTAGGTTAGGTTAGGTGAGGTGAGGTTAGGTTAGGTTAGGTGAGGTTAGGTTAGGTTAGGTTATGTTAGGTTAGGTTAGGTTAGGTTAGGTTAGATGTTAGATGTTAGATTATATTAGATGGGAAGTTAGATGTTCGATGTTAGACTAGATTAGACGTTAGGTTAGGTTAGGTTAGGTTGTTAGGTTAGGTTAGGTTAGGTTAGGTTAGGATTAGATGTTAGGTTAGATGTTAGATGTTAGATTAGATTAGATGTTAGGTTAGGTTAGGTTAGGTTAGGTGAGGTGAGGTTAGGTTAGGTTAGGTGAGGTTAGGTTAGGTTAGGTTATGTTAGGTTAGGTTAGGTTAGGTTAGGTTAGATGTTAGATGTTAGATTATATTAGATGGGAAGTTAGATGTTCGATGTTAGGCTAGATTAGACGTTAGGTTAGGTTAGGTTAGGTTAGGTTAGGTTAGGTTAGGTTTGGTTAGGTTAGGTTAGGTTAGGTTAGGTTAGGCTAGGTTAGGTTAGGTTATGTTAGGTTAGGTTAGGTTAGGTTAGGTTAGGTTAGGTTAGGTTAGGTTAGGTTAGAATAAGTTAGGTTAAGTTAGGTTAAATTAGGTTAGGTTAGGTTAGGTTAGGTTAGGTTAGGTGTTAGATGTTAGATTAGATTTGATGTTAAGTTAGATGTTAGATGTTAGATTAGATTAGATGTTAGGTTAGGTTAGGTTAGGTTAGGTTAGTTTAGGATTAGGGTAGGTTAGGTTAGGTTAGGTTAGGTTAGGTGTTAGATGTTAGATTAGATTTGATGTTAAGTTAGATGTTAGATGTTAGATTAGATTAGATGTTAGGTTAGGTTAGGTTAGGTTAGGTTGGGTTAGGTTAGGTTAGGTTAGGTTAGGTTAGATGTTAGATGTTAGATTATATTAAATGGGAAGTTAGATGTTCGATTTTAGACTAGATTAGACGTTAGGTTAGGTTAGGTTAGGTTAGGTTAGGTTGTTAGGTTAGGTTAGGTTAGGTAAGGTTAGGTTAGGTTAGGTTGGTTAGGTTAGGTTAGGTTAGGTTAGGTTAGGTTAGGATTAGATGTTAGGTTAGATGTTAGATGTTAGATTAGATTAGATGTTAGGTTAGGTTAGGTTAGGTTGGGTTAGCTTAGGTTAGGTTAGGTTAGGTGAGGTTAGGTTAGGTTATGTTAGGTTAGGTTAGGTTAGGTTAGGTTAGATGTTAGATGTTAGATTATATTAGATGGTAAGTTAGATGTTCGATGTTAGACTAGATTAGACGTTAGGTTAGGTTAGGTTAGGTTGTTAGGTTAGGTTAGGTTAGGTTAGGTTAGGTTAGGTTAGGTTAGGATTAGATGTTAGGTTAGATGTTAGATGTTAGATTAGATTAGATGTTAGGTTTGGTTAGGTTAGGTTAGGTGATGTGAGGTTAGGTTAGGTTAGGTGAGGTTAGGTTAGGTTAGGTTAGGTTATGTTAGGTTAGGTTAGGTTAGGTTAGATGTTAGATGTTAGAATATATTAGATGGGAAGTTAGATGTTCGATGTTAGATTAGATTAGACGTTAGGTTAGGTTAGGTTAGGTTGTTAGGTTAGGTTAGGTTAGGTTAGGTTAGGTTAGGTTAGGTTAGGATTAGATGTTAGGTTAGATGTTAGATGTTAGATTAGATTAGATGTTAGGTTAGGTTAGGTTAGGTTAGGTGAGGTGAGGTTAGGTTAGGTTAGGTTAGGTTAGGTTATGTTAGGTTAGGTTAGGTTAGGTTAGGTTAGGTTAGGTTAGGTTAGGTTAGGTTAGGTTAGGTTAGGTTAGGTTAAGTTAGGTTAGGTTAGGTTAGGTTAGTTTAGGTTAGGTTACGTTAGGTTAGGTTAGGTTAGGTTAGGTTAGGTTAGGTTAGGTTACGTTAGGTTACGTTAGGTTAGGTTAGGTTAGGTTAGGTTAGGTTAGGTTATTTTAGGTTAGGTTAGGTTAGGTTAGGATTAGATGTTAGGTTAGGTTAGGTTAGGTTAGGTTAGCTTAGGTTAGGTTAGGTTAGGTTAGTTTAGGTTAGGTTAGGTTAGGTTAGGTTAGGTTAGGTTAGGTTAGGTTACGTTAGGTTAGGTTAGGTTAGGTTAGGGTAGGTTAGGTTAGGTTAGGTTAGGTTAGGTTAGGATTAGATGTTAGGTTAGGTTAGGTTAGGTTAGGTTGTTAGGTTAGGTTAGGTTAGGTTAGGTTAGGTTAGGTTAGGTGAGGTGAGGTTAGGTTAGGTTAGGTTAGGTTATGTTAGGTTAGGTTAGGTTAGGTTAGGTTAGGTTAGGTTAGGTTAGATGTTAGATGTTAGATTATATTAGATGGGAAGTTAGATGTTCGATGTTAGACTAGATTAGACGTTAGGTTAGGTTAGGGTAGGTTGTTAGGTTAGGTTAGGTTAGGTTAGGTTAGGTTAGGTTAGATTAGGTTAGGTTAGGTTAGGTTAGGTTAGGTTAGGTTAGGATTAGATGTTAGGTTAGATGTTAGATGTTAGATTAGATTAGATGTTAGGTTAGGTTAGGTTAGGTGAGGTGAGGTTAGGTTAGGTTAGGTGAGGTTAGGTTAGGTTAGGTTATGTTAGGTTAGGTTAGGTTAGGTTAGGTTAGATGTTAGATGTTAGAATATATTAGATGGGAAGTTAGATGTTCGATGTTAGACTAGATTAGACGTTAGGTTAGGTTAGGTTAGGTTGTTAGGTTAGGTTAGGTTAGGTTAGGTTAGGATTAGATGTTAGGTTAGATGTTAGATGTTAGATTAGATTAGATGTTAGGTTAGGTTAGGTTAGGTGAGGTGAGGTTAGGTTAGGTTAGGTTAGGTTATGTTAGGTTAGGTTAGGTTAGGTTAGATGTTAGATGTTAGATTATATTAGATGGGAAGTTAGATGTTCGATGTTAGGCTAGATTAGACGTTAGGTTAGGTTAGGTTAGGTTAGGTTAGGTTAGGTTAGGTTAGGTTAGGTTAGGTTAGATTAGGTTAGGTTAGGTTAGGTTAGGTTAGGTTAGGTTAGGTTAGGTTAGATGTTAGATGTTAGATTATATTAGATGGGAAGTTAGATGTTCGATGTTAGGCTAGATTAGACGTTAGGTTAGGTTAGGTTAGGTTTGGTTAGGTTAAGTTAGGTTAGGTTAGGTTAGGTTAGGTTAGGTTAGGTTAGGTGAGGTGAGGTTAGGTTAGGTTAGGTTAGGTTAGGTTATGTTAGGTTAGGTTAGGTTAGGTTAGGTTAGATGTTAGATGTTAGATTATATTAGATGGGAAGTTAGATGTTCGATGTTAGGCTAGATTAGACGTTAGGTTAGGTTAGGTTAGGTTAGGTTTGGTTAGGTTAGGTTAGGTTAGGTTAGGTTAGGTTAGGTGAGGTGAGGTTAGGTCAGGTTAGGTTAGGTTAGGTTATGTTAGGTTAGGTTCGGTTAGGTTAGATGTTAGATGTTAGATTATATTAAATGGGAAGTTAGATGTTCGATGTTAGACTAGATTAGACGTTAGGTTAGGTTAGGTTAGGTTAGGTTAGGTTAGTTTAGGTTAGGTTAGGTTAGGTTATTTTAGGTTAGGTTAGGTTAGTTAGGTTAGGTTAGGTTAGGTTAGGTTAGGATTAGATGTTAGCTTAGATGTTAGATGTTAGATTAGATTAGATGTTAGGTTAGGTTAGGTTAGGTGAGGTGAGGTTAGGTTAGGTTAGGTTATGTTAGGTTAGGTTAGATGTTAGATTATATTAGATGGGAAGTTAGATGTTCGATGTTAGACTAGATTAGACGTTAGGTTAGGTTAGGTTAGGTTAGGTTAGGTTTGGTTAGGTTAGCTTAGGTTAGGTTAGGTTAGGTTAGGTTAGGTTAGGTTAGAATAGGTTAGGTTAGGTTAGGTTAAATTAGGTTAGGTTAGGTTAGGTTAGGTTAGGGTAGGTTAGGTTAGGTTAGGTTAGGTTAGGTTAGGTGTTAGATGTTAGATTAGATTTGATGTTAAGTTAGATGCTAGATGTTAGATTAGATTAGATGTTAGGTTAGGTTAGGTTAGGTTAGGTTAGTTTAGGATTAGGGTAGGTTAGGTTAGGTTAGGTTAGGTTAGGTTAGGTGTTAGATGTTAGATTAGATTTGATGTTAAGTTAGATGTTAGATGTTAGATTAGATTAGATGTTAGGTTAGGTTAGGTTAGGTTAGGTTGGGTTAGGTTAGGTTAGGTTAGGTTAGGTTAGATGTTAGATGTTAGATTATATTAAATGGGAAGTTAGATGTTCGATGTTAGACTAGATTAGACGTTAGGTTAGGTTAGGTTAGGTTAGGTTGTTAGGTTAGGTTAGGTTAGGTAAGGTTAGGTTAGGTTAGGTTGGTTAGGTTAGGTTAGGTTAGGTTAGGTTAGGTTAGGTTAGGATTAGATGTTAGGTTAGATGTTAGATGTTAGATTAGATGTTAGGTTAGGTTAGGTTAGGTTGGGTTAGCTTAGGTTAGGTTAGGTTAGGTGAGGTTAGGTTAGGTTAGGTTAGGTTATGTTAGGTTAGGTTAGGTTAGGTTAGGTTAGATGTTAGATGTTAGATTATATTAGATGGTAAGTTAGATGTTCGATGTTAGACTAGATTAGACGTTAGGTTAGGTTAGGTTAGGTTGTTAGGTTAGGTTAGGTTAGGTTAGGTTAGGTTAGGTTAGGTTAGGATTAGATGTTAGGTTAGATGTTAGATGTTAGATTAGATTAGATGTTAGGTTTGGTTAGGTTAGGTTAGGTGATGTGAGGTTAGGTTAGGTTAGGTGAGGTTAGGTTACGTTAGGTTAGGTTAGGTTATGTTAGGTTAGGTTAGGTTAGGTTAGGTTAGATGTTAGATGTTAGATTATATTAGATGGGAAGTTAGATGTTCGATGTTAGACTAGATTAGACGTTAGGTTAGGTTAGGTTAGGTTGTTAGGTTAGGTTAGGTTAGGTTAGGTTAGGTTAGGATTAGATGTTAGGTTAGATGTTAGATGTTAGATTAGATTAGATGTTAGGTTAGGTTAGGTTAGGTTAGGTGAGGTGAGGTTAGGTTAGGTTAGGTTAGGTTATGTTAGGTTAGGTTAGGTTAGGTTAGGTTAGACGTTAGATGTTAGATTATATTAGATGGGAAGTTAGATGTTCGATGTTAGGCTAGATTAGACGTTAGGTTAGGTTAGGTTAGGTTAGGTTAGGTTTGGTTAGGTTAGGTTAGGTTAGGTTAGGTTAGGTTAGGTTAGGTTAGGTTAGGTTAGGTTAGGTTAGGTTAGGTTAAGTTAGGTTAGGTTAGGTTAGGTTAGTTTAGGTTAGGTTACGTTAGGTTAGGTTAGGTTAGGTTAGGTTAGGTTAGGTTAGGTTAGGTTACGTTAGGTTAGGTTAGGTTAGGTTAGCTTAGGTTAGGTTAGGTTAGGTTAGGATTAGATGTTAGGTTAGGTTAGGTTAGGTTAGGTTAGCTTAGGTTAGGTTAGGTTAGGTTAGGTTAGGTTAGGTTAGGTTAGGTTAGGTTAGGTTAGGTTAGGTTACGTTAGGTTAGGTTAGGTTAGGTTAGGTTAGGTTAGGTTAGGTTAGGTTAGGTTAGGATTAGATGTTAGGTTAGGTTAGGTTAGGTTAGGTTAGGTTAGGTTAAGTTAGGTTAGGTTAGGTTAGGTTAGGTTAGGTTAGGTGTTAGACGCTAGATTAGATTAAATGGGACGTTAGATGTTCGATGTTAGACTAGATTAGACGTTAGGTTAGGTTAGGTTAGGTTGTTAGGTTAGGTTAGGTTAGGTTAGGTTAGGTTAGGTTAGGTTAGGTTAGGTTAGGTTAGGATTAGATGTTAGGTTAGATGTTAGATGTTAGATTAGATTAGATGTTAGGTTAGGTTAGGTTAGGTTAGGTGAGGTGAGGTTAGGTTAGGTTAGGTGAGGTTAGGTTAGGTTAGGTTATGTTAGGTTAGGTTAGGTTAGGTTAGGTTAGATGTTAGATGTTAGATTATATTAGATGGGAAGTTAGATGTTCGATGTTAGACTAGATTAGACGTTAGGTTAGGTTAGGTTAGGTTGTTAGGTTAGGTTAGGTTAGGTTAGGTTAGGATTAGATGTTAGGTTAGATGTTAGATGTTAGATTAGATTAGATGTTAGGTTAGGTTAGGTTAGGTTAGGTGAGGTGAGGTTAGGTTAGGTTAGGTTAGGTTATGTTAGGTTAGGTTAGGTTAGGTTAGGTTAGATGTTAGATGTTAGATTATATTAGATGGGAAGTTAGATGTTCGATGTTAGGCTAGATTAGACGTTAGGTTAGGTTAGGTTAGGTTAGGTTAGGTTAGGTTAGGTTAGGTTAGGTTAGGTTAGGTTAGATTAGGTTAGGTTAGGTTAGGTTAGGTTAGGTTAGGTTAGGATAGGTTAGATGTTAGATGTTAGATTATATTAGATGGGAAGTTAGATGTTCGATGTTAGGCTAGATTAGACGTTAGGTTAGGTTAGGTTAGGTTAGGTTTGGTTAGGTTAGGTTAGGTTAGGTTAGGTTAGGTTAGGTTAGGTTAGGTTAGGTGAGGTGAGGTGAGGTTAGGTCAGGTTAGGTTAGGTTAGGTTATGTTAGGTTAGGTTAGGTTAGGTTAGGTTAGATGTTAGATGTTAGATTATATTAAATGGGAAGTTAGATGTTCGATGTTAGACTAGATTAGACGTTAGGTTAGGTTAGGTTAGGTTAGGTTAGGTTAGTTTAGGTTAGGTTAGGTTAGGTTATTTTAGGTTAGGTTAGGTTAGGTTAGGTTAGGTTAGGTTAGGTTAGGATTAGATGTTAGGTTAGATGTTAGATGTTAGATTAGATTAGATGTTAGGTTAGGTTAGGTTAGGTGAGGTAAGGTTAGGTTAGGTTAGGTTAGGTTATGTTAGGTTAGGTTAGGTTAGGTTAGGTTAGGTTAGGTTAGGTTAGGTTAGAATAAGTTAGGTTAAGTTAGGTTAAATTAGGTTAGGTTAGGTTAGGTTAGGTTAGGTTAGGTGTTAGATGTTAGATTAGATTTGATGTTAAGTTAGATGTTAGATGTTAGATTAGATTAGATGTTAGGTTAGGTTAGGTTAGGTTAGGTTAGTTTAGGATTAGATGTTACGTTAGATGTTAGATGTTAGATTAGATTAGATGTTAGGTTAGGTTAGGTTAGGTTAGGTTGGGTTAGGTTAGGTTAGGTTAGGTTAGGTTAGGTTAGATGTTAGATGTTAGATTATATTAAATGGGAAGTTAGATGTTCGATGTTAGACTAGATTAGACGTTAGGTTAGGTTAGGTTAGGTTAGGTTGTTAGGTTAGGTTAGGTTAGGTAAGGTTAGGTTAGGTTAGGTTGGTTAGGTTAGGTTAGGTTAGGTTAGGTTAGGTTAGGTTAGGATTAGATGTTAGGTTAGATGTTAGATGTTAGATTAGATTAGATGTTAGGTTAGGTTAGGTTAGGTTGGGTTAGGTTAGGTTAGGTTAGGTTAGGTTATGTTAGGTTAGGTTAGGTTAGGTTAGATGTTAGATGTTAGATTATATTAGATGGGAAGTTAGATGTTCGATGTTAGACTAGGTTAGACGTTAGGTTAGGTTAGGTTAGGTTGTTAGGTTAGGTTAGGTTAGGTTAGGTTAGGTTAGGATTAGATGTTAGGTTAGATGTTAGATGTTAGATTAGATTAGATGTTAGGTTTGGTTAGGTTAGGTTAGGTGAGGTGAGGTTAGGTTAGGTTAGGTGAGGTTAGGTTAGGTTAGGTTAGGTTATGTTAGGTTAGGTTAGGTTAGATGTTAGATGTTAGATTATATTAGAAGGGAAGTTAGATGTTCGATGTTAGACTAGATTAGACGTTAGGTTAGGTTAGGTTAGGTTAGGTTAGGATTAGATGTTAGGTTAGATGTTAGATGTTAGATTAGATTAGATGTTAGGTTAGGTTAGGTTAGGTTAGGTGAGGTGAGGTTAGGTTAGGTTAGGTTAGGTTAGGTTATGTTAGGTTAGGTTAGGTTAGGTTAGGTTAGACGTTAGATGTTAGATTATATTAGATGGGAAGTTAGATGTTCGATGTTAGGCTAGATTAGACGTTAGGTAAGGTTAGGTTAGGTTAGGTTAGGTTAGGTTAGGTTTGGTTAGGTTAGGTTAGGTTAGGTTAGGTTAGGCTAGGTTAGGTTAGGTTAGGTTAGGTTAGGTTAGGTGTTAGATGTTAGATTAGATTAGATGTTAAGTTAGATGTTAGATGTTAGATTAGATTAGATGTTAGGTTAGGTTAGGTTAGGTTAGTTTAGGATTAGATGTTACGTTAGATGTTAGATTAGATTAGATGTTAGGTTAGGTTAGGTTAGGTTAGGTTAGGTTAGGTTAGGTTATTTTAGGTTAGGTTAGGTTAGGTTAGGTTAGGTTAGGTTAGGTGTTAGATGTTAGATTAAATTAGATGTTAAGTTAGATGTTAGATGTTAGATTAGATTAGATGTTAGGTTAGGTTAGATTAGGTTAGGTTAGGTTAGGTTAGGTGTTACATGCTAGATTAGAGTAGATGTTAAGTTAGATGTTAGATGTTAGATTAGAGTAGATGTTAGGTTAGGTTAGGTTAGGTTAGTTTAGGATTAGATGTTACGTTAGATGTTAGATGTTAGAATAGATTACATGTTAGGTTAGGTTAGATTAGGTTAGGTTGGGTTAAGTTAGGTTAGGTTAGGTTAGGTGAGGTGAGGTGAGGTTAGGTTAGGTTAGGTTAGGTGTTACATGCTAGATTAGATTAGATGTTAAGTTAGATGTTAGATGTTAGATTAGAGTAGATGTTAGGTTAGGTTAGGTTAGGTTAGTTTAGGATTAGATGTTACGTTAGATGTTAGATGTTAGAATAGATTAGATGTTAGGTTAGGTTAGGTTAGGTTAGGTTGGGTTAAGTTAGGTTAGGTTAGGTTAGGTGAGGTGAGGTGAGGTGAGGTTAGGTTAGGTTAGGTTAGGTTAGGTTATGTTAGGTTAGGTTAGGTTAGGTTAGATGTTAGATATTAGAATATAATAAATGGGAAGTTAGATGTTCGATGTTAGACTAGATTAGACGTTAGGTTAGATTAGGTTAGGTTAGGTTGTTAGGTTAGGTTAGGCTAGGTTAGGTTAGGTTAGGTTAGGTTAGGTGAGGTGAGGTTAGGTCAGGTTAGGTTAGGTTAGGTTATGTTAGGTTAGGTTAGGTTAGGTTAGGTCAGGTCAGGTCAGGTCAGGTCAGGTCAGGTCAGGTCAGGTCAGGTCAGGTCAGGTTAGGTTAGGTTAGGTTAGGTTAGGTTAGGTTAGGTTAGGTTAGGTTAGGTTAGGTTAGGTTAGGTGTTAGATGTTAGATTAGATTAGATGTTAGGTTAGGTTAGGTTAGGTTAGGTTAGGTTAGGTTATGTTAGGTTAGGTTAGGTTACGTTAGGTTAGGTTAGGTTAGGTTAGGTGTTAGATGCTAGATTAGATTAGATGTTAAGTTAGATGTTAGATGTTAGATTAGATTAGATGTTAGGTTAGGTTAGGTTAGGTTAGTTTAGGATTAGATGTTACGTTAGATGTTAGATGTTAGATTAGATTAGATGTTAGGTTAGGTTAGGTTAGGTTAGGTTGGGTTAAGTTAGGTTAGGTTAGGTGAGGTGAGGTGAGGTTAGGTTAGGTTAGGTTAGGGTATGTTAGGTTAGGTTAGGTTAGGTTAGATGTTAGATGTTAGAATATAATAAATGGGAAGTTAGATGTTCGATGTTAGACTAGATTAGACGTTAGGTTAGATTAGGTTAGGTTAGGTTGTTAGGTTAGGTTAGGTTAGGTTAGGTTAGGTTAGGTTAGGTTAGGTTAGGTTAGGTTAGGTTAGGTTAGGTTAGGTTAGGTTAGGTTAGGTTAGGTTAGGTTAGGTTAGGTTAGGTTAGAATAGGTTAGGTTAGGTTAGGTTAAATTAGGTTAGGTTAGGTTAGGTTAGGTTAGGGTAGGTTAGGTTAGGTTAGGTTAGGTTAGGTTAGGTGTTAGATGTTAGATTAGATTTGATGTTAAGTTAGATGTTAGATGTTAGATTAGATTAGATGTTAGGTTAGGTTAGGTTAGGTTAGGTTAGTTTAGGATTAGGGTAGGTTAGGTTAGGTTAGGTTAGGTTAGGTTAGGTTAGGTGTTAGATGTTAGATTAGATTTGATGTTAAGTTAGATGTTAGATGTTAGATTAGATTAGATGTTAGGTTAGGTTAGGTTAGGTTAGGTTGGGTTAGGTTAGGTTAGGTTAGGTTAGGTTAGATGTTAGATGTTAGATTATATTAAATGGGAAGTTAGATGTTCGATGTTAGACTAGATTAGACGTTAGGTTAGGTTAGGTTAGGTTAGGTTGTTAGGTTAGGTTAGGTTAGGTAAGGTTAGGTTAGGTTAGGTTGGTTAGGTTAGGTTAGGTTAGGTTAGGTTAGGTTAGGTTAGGATTAGATGTTAGGTTAGATGTTAGATGTTAGATTAGATGTTAGGTTAGGT
>NW_027314753.1:1457500-1477500 GCF_023375885.2 Dermacentor andersoni
TAGGTTAGGTTAGGTTAGGTTGTTAGGTTAGGTTAGGTTAGGTTAGGTTAGGATTAGATGTTAGGTTAGATGTTAGATGTTAGATTAGATTAGATGTTAGGTTAGGTTAGGTTAGGTTAGGTGAGGTGAGGTTAGGTTAGGTTAGGTTAGGTTATGTTAGGTTAGGTTAGGTTAGGTTAGATGTTAGATGTTAGATTATATTAGATGGGAAGTTAGATGTTCGATGTTAGGCTAGATTAGACGTTAGGTTAGGTTAGGTTAGGTTAGGTTAGGTTAGGTTAGGTTAGGTTAGGTTAGGTTAGATTAGGTTAGGTTAGGTTAGGTTAGGTTAGGTTAGGTTAGGTTAGATGTTAGATGTTAGATTATATTAGATGGGAAGTTAGATGTTCGATGTTAGGCTAGATTAGACGTTAGGTTAGGTTAGGTTAGGTTTGGTTAGGTTAAGTTAGGTTAGGTTAGGTTAGGTTAGGTTAGGTTAGGTTAGGTGAGGTGAGGTTAGGTTAGGTTAGGTTAGGTTAGGTTATGTTAGGTTAGGTTAGGTTAGGTTAGATGTTAGATGTTAGATTATATTAGATGGGAAGTTAGATGTTCGATGTTAGGCTAGATTAGACGTTAGGTTAGGTTAGGTTAGGTTAGGTTTGGTTAGGTTAGGTTAGGTTAGGTTAGGTTAGGTTAGGTGAGGTGAGGTTAGGTCAGGTTAGGTTAGGTTAGGTTATGTTAGGTTAGGTTCGGTTAGGTTAGATGTTAGATGTTAGATTATATTAAATGGGAAGTTAGATGTTCGATGTTAGACTAGATTAGACGTTAGGTTAGGTTAGGTTAGGTTAGGTTAGGTTAGTTTAGGTTAGGTTAGGTTAGGTTATTTTAGGTTAGGTTAGGTTAGTTAGGTTAGGTTAGGTTAGGTTAGGTTAGGATTAGATGTTAGCTTAGATGTTAGATGTTAGATTAGATTAGATGTTAGGTTAGGTTAGGTTAGGTGAGGTGAGGTTAGGTTAGGTTAGGTTATGTTAGGTTAGGTTAGATGTTAGATTATATTAGATGGGAAGTTAGATGTTCGATGTTAGACTAGATTAGACGTTAGGTTAGGTTAGGTTAGGTTAGGTTAGGTTTGGTTAGGTTAGCTTAGGTTAGGTTAGGTCAGGTTAGGTTAGGTTAGGTTAGGTTAGGTTAGAATAGGTTAGGTTAGGTTAGGTTAAATTAGGTTAGGTTAGGTTAGGTTAGGTTAGGGTAGGTTAGGTTAGGTTAGGTTAGGTTAGGTTAGGTGTTAGATGTTAGATTAGATTTGATGTTAAGTTAGATGTTAGATGTTAGATTAGATTAGATGTTAGGTTAGGTTAGGTTAGGTTAGGTTAGTTTAGGATTAGGGTAGGTTAGGTTAGGTTAGGTTAGGTTAGGTTAGGTTAGGTGTTAGATGTTAGATTAGATTTGATGTTAAGTTAGATGTTAGATGTTAGATTAGATTAGATGTTAGGTTAGGTTAGGTTAGGTTAGGTTGGGTTAGGTTAGGTTAGGTTAGGTTAGGTTAGATGTTAGATGTTAGATTATATTAAATGGGAAGTTAGATGTTCGATGTTAGACTAGATTAGACGTTAGGTTAGGTTAGGTTAGGTTAGGTTGTTAGGTTAGGTTAGGTTAGGTAAGGTTAGGTTAGGTTAGGTTGGTTAGGTTAGGTTAGGTTAGGTTAGGTTAGGTTAGGTTAGGATTAGATGTTAGGTTAGATGTTAGATGTTAGATTAGATGTTAGGTTAGGTTAGGTTAGGTTGGGTTAGCTTAGATTAGGTTAGGTTAGGTGAGGTTAGGTTAGGTTAGGTTAGGTTAGGTTAGGTTAGGTTAGGTTAGGTTAGATGTTAGATGTTAGATTATATTAGATGGTAAGTTAGATGTTCGATGTTAGACTAGATTAGACGTTAGGTTAGGTTAGGTTAGGTTGTTAGGTTAGGTTAGGTTAGGTTAGGTTAGGTTAGGATTAGATGTTAGGTTAGATGTTAGATGTTAGATTAGATTAGATGTTAGGTTTGGTTAGGTTAGGTTAGGTGATGTGAGGTTAGGTTAGGTTAGGTGAGGTTAGGTTAGGTTAGGTTAGGTTAGGTTATGTTAGGTTAGGTTAGGTTAGGTTAGGTTAGATGTTAGATGTTAGATTATATTAGATGGTAAGTTAGATGTTCGATGTTAGACTAGATTAGACGTTAGGTTAGGTTAGGTTAGGTTGTTAGGTTAGGTTAGGTTAGGTTAGGTTAGGTTAGGATTAGATGTTAGGTTAGATGTTAGATGTTAGATTAGATTAGATGTTAGGTTAGGTTAGGTTAGGTTAGGTGAGGTGAGGTTAGGTTAGGTTAGGTTAGGTTAGGTTATGTTAGGTTAGGTTAGGTTAGGTTAGGTTAGACGTTAGATGTTAGATTATATTAGATGGGAAGTTAGATGTTCGATGTTAGGCTAGATTAGACGTTAGGTTAGGTTAGGTTAGGTTAGGTTAGGTTTGGTTAGGTTAGGTTAGGTTAGGTTAGGTTAGGTTAGGTTAGGTTAGGTTAGGTTAGGTTAAGTTAGGTTAGGTTAGGTTAGGTTAGTTTAGGTTAGGTTACGTTAGGTTAGGTTAGGTTAGGTTAGGTTATGTTAGGTTAGGTTAGGTTACGTTAGGTTAGGTTAGGTTAGGTTAGGTTAGGTTAGGTTAGGTTAGGTTAGGATTAGATGTTAGGTTAGGTTAGGTTAGGTTAGGTTAGCTTAGGTTAGGTTAGGTTAGGTTAGTTTAGGTTAGGTTAGGTTAGGTTAGGTTAGGTTAGGTTAGGTTAGGTTAGGTTAGGTTACGTTAGGTTAGGTTAGGTTAGGTTAGGTTAGGTTAGGTTAGGTTAGGTTAGGATTAGATGTTAGGTTAGGTTAGGTTAGGTTAGGTTAGGTTAGGTTAGGTTAAGTTAGGTTAGGTTAGGTTAGGTTAGGTTAGGTTAGGTTAGGTGTTAGACGCTAGATTAGATTAAATGGGACGTTAGATGTTCGATGTTAGACTAGATTAGACGTTAGGTTAGGTTAGGTTAGGTTAGGTTGTTAGGTTAGGTTAGGTTAGGTTAGGTTAGGTTAGGTTAGGTTAGGTTAGGTTAGGTTAGGATTAGATGTTAGGTTAGATGTTAGATGTTAGATTAGATTAGATGTTAGGTTAGGTTAGGTTAGGTTAGGTTAGGTGAGGTGAGGTTAGGTTAGGTTAGGTGAGGTTAGGTTAGGTTAGGTTATGTTAGGTTAGGTTAGGTTAGGTTAGGTTAGATGTTAGATGTTAGATTATATTAGATGGGAAGTTAGATGTTCGATGTTAGACTAGATTAGACGTTAGGTTAGGTTAGGTTAGGTTGTTAGGTTAGGTTAGGTTAGGTTAGGTTAGGATTAGATGTTAGGTTAGATGTTAGATGTTAGATTAGATTAGATGTTAGGTTAGGTTAGGTTAGGTTAGGTGAGGTGAGGTTAGGTTAGGTTAGGTTAGGTTATGTTAGGTTAGGTTAGGTTAGGTTAGGTTAGATGTTAGATGTTAGATTATATTAGATGGGAAGTTAGATGTTCGATGTTAGGCTAGATTAGACGTTAGGTTAGGTTAGGTTAGGTTAGGTTAGGTTAGGTTAGGTTAGGTTAGGTTAGGTTAGATTAGGTTAGGTTAGGTTAGGTTAGGTTAGGTTAGGTTAGGATAGGTTAGATGTTAGATGTTAGATTATATTAGATGGGAAGTTAGATGTTCGATGTTAGGCTAGATTAGACGTTAGGTTAGGTTAGGTTAGGTTAGGTTTGGTTAGGTTAGGTTAGGTTAGGTTAGGTTAGGTTAGGTTAGGTTAGGTTAGGTGAGGTGAGGTTAGGTCAGGTTAGGTTAGGTTAGGTTATGTTAGGTTAGGTTAGGTTAGGTTAGGTTAGATGTTAGATGTTAGATTATATTAAATGGGAAGTTAGATGTTCGATGTTAGACTAGATTAGACGTTAGGTTAGGTTAGGTTAGGTTAGTTTAGGTTAGGTTAGGTTAGGTTATTTTAGGTTAGGTTAGGTTAGGTTAGGTTAGGTTAGGTTAGGTTAGGTTAGGCTTAGATGTTAGGTTAGATGTTAGATGTTAGATTAGATTAGATGTTAGGTTAGGTTAGGTTAGGTGAGGTAAGGTTAGGTTAGGTTAGGTTAGGTTAGGTTATGTTAGGTTAGGTTAGGTTAGGTTAGGTTAGGTTAGGTTAGGTTAGGTTAGGTTAGAATAAGTTAGGTTAAGTTAGGTTAAATTAGGTTAGGTTAGGTTAGGTTAGGTTAGGTGTTAGATGTTAGATTAGATTTGATGTTAAGTTAGATGTTAGATGTTAGATTAGATTAGATGTTAGGTTAGGTTAGGTTAGGTTAGGTTAGTTTAGGATTAGATGTTACGTTAGATGTTAGATGTTAGATTAGATTAGATGTTAGGTTAGGTTAGGTTAGGTTAGGTTGGGTTAGGTTAGGTTAGGTTAGGTTAGGTTAGGTTAGGTTAGATGTTAGATGTTAGATTATATTAAATGGGAAGTTAGATGTTCGATGTTAGACTAGATTAGACGTTAGGTTAGGTTAGGTTAGGTTAGGTTGTTAGGTTAGGTTAGGTTAGGTAAGGTTAGGTTAGGTTAGGTTGGTTAGGTTAGGTTAGGTTAGGTTAGGTTAGGTTAGGTTAGGATTAGATGTTAGGTTAGATGTTAGATGTTAGATTAGATTAGATGTTAGGTTAGGTTAGGTTAGGTTGGGTTAGGTTAGGTTAGGTTAGGTTAGGTTATGTTAGGTTAGGTTAGGTTAGGTTAGGTTAGATGTTAGATGTTAGATTATATTAGATGGGAAGTTAGATGTTCGATGTTAGACTAGGTTAGACGTTAGGTTAGGTTAGGTTAGGTTGTTAGGTTAGGTTAGGTTAGGTTAGGTTAGGTTAGGTTAGGATTAGATGTTAGGTTAGATGTTAGATGTTAGATTAGATTAGATGTTAGGTTTGGTTAGGTTAGGTTAGGTGAGGTGAGGTTAGGTTAGGTTAGGTGAGGTTAGGTTAGGTTAGGTTAGGTTAGGTTATGTTAGGTTAGGTTAGGTTAGGTTAGGTTAGATGTTAGATGTTAGATTATATTAGAAGGGAAGTTAGATGTTCGATGTTAGACTAGATTAGACGTTAGGTTAGGTTAGGTTAGGTTAGGTTAGGATTAGATGTTAGGTTAGATGTTAGATGTTAGATTAGATTAGATGTTAGGTTAGGTTAGGTTAGGTTAGGTGAGGTGAGGTTAGGTTAGGTTAGGTTAGGTTAGGTTATGTTAGGTTAGGTTAGGTTAGGTTAGGTTAGACGTTAGATGTTAGATTATATTAGATGGGAAGTTAGATGTTCGATGTTAGGCTAGATTAGACGTTAGGTTAGGTTAGGTTAGGTTAGGTTTGGTTAGGTTAGGTTAGGTTAGGTTAGGTTAGGCTAGGTTAGGTTAGGTTAGGTTAGGTTAGGTTAGGTGTTAGATGTTAGATTAGATTAGATGTTAAGTTAGATGTTAGATGTTAGATTAGATTAGATGTTAGGTTAGGTTAGGTTAGGTTAGTTTAGGATTAGATGTTACGTTAGATGTTAGATTAGATTAGATGTTAGGTTAGGTTAGGTTAGGTTAGGTTAGGTTAGGTTAGGTTAGGTTAGGTTAGGTTAGGTTATTTTAGGTTAGGTTAGGTTAGGTGTTAGATGTTAGATTAAATTAGATGTTAAGTTAGATGTTAGATGTTAGATTAGATTAGATGTTAGGTTAGGTTAGGTTAGGTTAGGTTAGGTTAGGTTAGGTGTTACATGCTAGATTAGATTAGATGTTAAGTTAGATGTTAGATGTTAGATTAGAGTAGATGTTAGGTTAGGTTAGGTTAGGTTAGTTTAGGATTAGATGTTACGTTAGATGTTAGATGTTAGAATAGATTACATGTTAGGTTAGGTTAGATTAGGTTAGGTTGGGTTAAGTTAGGTTAGGTTAGGTTAGGTGAGGTGAGGTGAGGTTAGGTTAGGTTAGGTTAGGTTAGGTGTTACATGCTAGATTAGATTAGATGTTAGGTTAGATGTTAGATGTTAGATTAGAGTAGATGTTAGGTTGGGTTAGGTTAGGTTAGTTTAGGATTAGATGTTACGTTAGATGTTAGATGTTAGAATAGATTAGATGTTAGGTTAGGTTAGGTTAGGTTAGGTTGGGTTAAGTTAGGTTAGGTTAGGTTAGGTGAGGTGAGGTGAGGTTAGGTTAGGTTAGGTTAGGTTAGGTTATGTTAGGTTAGGTTAGGTTAGGTTAGATGTTAGATATTAGAATATAATAAATGGGAAGTTAGATGTTCGATGTTAGACTAGATTAGACGTTAGGTTAGATTAGGTTAGGTTAGGTTGTTAGGTTAGGTTAGGCTAGGTTAGGTTAGGTTAGGTTAGGTTAGGTGAGGTGAGGTTAGGTCAGGTTAGGTTAGGTTAGGTTATGTTAGGTTAGGTTAGGTTAGGTTAGGTCAGGTCAGGTCAGGTCAGGTCAGGTCAGGTCAGGTCAGGTCAGGTCAGGTTAGGTTAGGTTAGGTTAGGTTAGGTTAGGTTAGGTTAGGTTAGGTTAGGTTAGGTGTTAGATGTTAGATTAGATTAGATGTTAGGTTAGGTTAGGTTAGGTTAGGTTAGGTTAGGTTATGTTAGGTTAGGTTAGGTTACGTTAGGTTAGGTTAGGTTAGGTGTTAGATGCTAGATTAGATTAGATGTTAAGTTAGATGTTAGATGTTAGATTAGATTAGATGTTAGGTTAGGTTAGGTTAGGTTAGTTTAGGATTAGATGTTACGTTAGATGTTAGATGTTAGATTAGATTAGATGTTAGGTTAGGTTAGGTTAGGTTAGGTTGGGTTAAGTTAGGTTAGGTTAGGTGAGGTGAGGTGAGGTTAGGTTAGGTTAGGTTAGGGTATGTTAGGTTAGGTTAGGTTAGGTTAGATGTTAGATGTTAGAATATAATAAATGGGAAGTTAGATGTTCGATGTTAGACTAGATTAGACGTTAGGTTAGATTAGGTTAGGTTAGGTTGTTAGGTTAGGTTAGGTTAGGTTAGGTTAGGTTAGGTGAGGTGAGGTTAGGTCAGGTTAGGTTAGGCTAGGTTATGTTAGGTTAGGTTAGGTTAGGTTAGATGTTAGATGTTAGATTATATTAAATGGGAAGTTAGATGTTCGATGTTAGACTAGATTAGACGTTAGGTGAGGTTAGGTTAGGTTAGGTTAGGTGAGGTTAGGTTAGGTTAGGTTAGGTTAGGTTATGTTAGGTTAGGTTAGGTTAGGTTAGATGTTAGATGTTAGATTATATTAAATGGGAAGTTAGATGTTCGATGTTAGACTAGATTAGACGTTAGGTGAGGTTAGGTTAGGTTAGGTTTGGTTAGTTTAGGTTAGGTTAGGTTAGGTTATTTTAGGTTAGGTTAGGTTAGGTTAGGTTAGGTTAGGTTAGGTTAGGATTAGATGTTAGGTTAGATGTTAGATGTTAGATTAGATTAGATGTTAGGTTAGGTTAGGTTAGGTGAGGTGAGGTTAGGTTAGGTTAGGTTAGGTTAGGTTATGTTAGGTTAGGTTAGGTTAGGTTAGATGTTAGATGTTAGATTATATTAGATGGGAAGTTAGATGTTCGATGTTAGACTAGATTAGACGTTAGGTTAGGTTAGGTTAGGTTAGGTTAGGTTAGGTTTGGTTAGGTTAGGTTAGGTTAGGTTAGGTTAGGTTAGGATTAGATGTTAGGTTAGATGTTAGATGTTAGATTAGATTAGATGTTAGGTTAGGTTAGGTTAGGTTAGGTGAGGTGAGGTTAGGTTAGGTTAGGTAAGGTTAGGTTATGTTAGGTTAGGTTAGGTTAGGTTAGGTTAGATGTTAGATGTTAGATTATATTAGATGGGAAGTTAGATGTTCGATGTTACACTAGATTAGACGTTAGGTTAGGTTAGGTTAGGTTGTTAGGCTAGGTTAGGTTAGGTTAGGTTAGGTTAGGATTAGATGTTAGGTTAGATGTTAGATGTTAGATTAGATTAGATGTTAGGTTAGGTTAGGTTAGGTTAGGTGAGGTGAGGTTAGGTTAGGTTAGGTTAGGTTATGTTAGGTTAGGTTAGGTTAGGTTAGGTTAGGTTAGGTTAGGTTAGGTTAGATGTTAGATGTTAGATTATATTAGATGGGAAGTTAGATGTTCGATGTTAGGCTAGATTAGACGTTAGGTTAGGTTAGGTTAGGTTAGGTTAGATGTTAGATTATATTAGATGGGAAGTTAGATGTTCGATGTTAGGCTAGATTAGACGTTAGGTTAGGTTAGGTTAGGTTAGGTTTGGTTAGGTTAGGTTAGGTTAGGTTAGGTTAGGTTAGGTTAGGTTAGGTGAGGTGAGGTTAGGTCAGGTTAGGTTAGGTTAGGTTATGTTAGGTTAGGTTAGGTTAGGTTAGGTTAGATGTTAGATGTTAGATTATATTAAATGGGAAGTTAGATGTTCGATGTTAGACTAGATTAGACGTTAGGTTAGGTTAGGTTAGGTTGGGTTAGGTTAGTTTAGGTTAGGTTAGGTTAGGTTATTTTAGGTTAGGTTAGGTTAGGTTAGGTTAGGTTAGGTTAGGATTAGATGTTAGGTTAGATGTTAGATTAGATTAGATGTTAGGTTAGGTTAGGTTAGGTGAGGTGAGGTTAGGTTAGGTTAGGTTAGGTTAGGTTAGGTTATGTTAGGTTAGGTTAGATGTTAGATGTTAGATTATATTAGATGGGAAGTTAGATGTTCGATGTTAGACTAGATTAGACGTTAGGTTAGGTTAGGTTAGGTTAGGTTAGGTTTGGTTAGGTTAGGTTAGGTTAGGTTAGGTTAGGTTAGGTTAGGTTAGGTTAGGTGAGGTTAGGTCAGGTTAGGTTAGGTTAGGTTATGTTAGGTTAGGTTAGGTTAGGTTAGGTTAGATGTTAGATGTTAGATTATATTAAATGGGAAGTTAGATGTTCGATGTTAGACTAGATTAGACGTTAGGTGAGGTTAGGTTAGGTTAGGTTTGGTTAGTTTAGGTTAGGTTAGGTTAGGTTATTTTAGGTTAGGTTAGGTTAGGTTAGGTTAGGTTAGGATTAGATGTTAGGTTAGATGTTAGATGTTAGATTAGATTAGATGTTAGGTTAGGTTAGGTTAGGTGAGGTGAGGTTAGGTTAGGTTAGGTTAGGTTATGTTAGGTTAGGTTAGGTTAGGTTAGATGTTAGATGTTAGATTATATTAGATGGGAAGTTAGATGTTCGATGTTAGACTAGATTAGACGTTAGGTTAGGTTAGGTTAGGTTAGGTTTGGTTAGGTTAGGTTAGGTTAGGTTAGGTTAGGTTAGGTTAGGTTAGGTTAGAATAGGTTAGGTTAGGTTAAATTAGGTTAGGTTAGGTTAGGTTAGGTTAGCTTAGGTTAGGTTAGGTTAGGGTAGGTTAGGTTAGGTTAGGTTACGTTAGGTTAGGTTAGGTTAGGTTAGGTTAGGTTAGGTTTGGTTAGGTTAGGTTAGGTTAGGTTAGGTTAGGTTAGGTTAGGTTAGGTTAGGTTAGGGTATGTTAGGTTAGGTTAGGTTAGGTTAGGTTAGGTTAGGTTAGGTTAGGCTAGGTTAGGTTAGGTTAGGTTAGGTTAGGTTAGGTTAGGTGTTAGATGTTAGATTAGATTAGATTTTAGGTTAGATGTTAGATGTTAGATTAGATTAGATGTTAGGTTAGGTTAGGTTAGGTTAGGTTAGTTTAGGATTAGATGTTACGTTAGATGTTAGATTAGATTAGATGTTAGGTTAGGTTAGGTTAGGTTAGGTTAGGTTAGGTTAGGTTAGGTTATTTTAGGTTAGGTTAGGTTAGGTTAGGTTAGGTTAGGTGTTAGATGTTAGATTAAATTAGATGTTAAGTTAGATGTTAGATGTTAGATTAGATTAGATGTTAGGTTAGGTTAGGTTAGGTTAGGTTAGGTTAGGTGTTACATGCTAGATTAGATTAGATGTTAAGTTAGATGTTAGATGTTAGATTAGAGTAGATGTTAGGTTAGGTTAGGTTAGGTTAGTTTAGGATTAGATGTTACGTTAGATGTTAGATGTTAGAATAGATTAGATGTTAGGTTAGGTTAGATTAGGTTAGGTTGGGTTAAGTTAGGTTAGGTTAGGTTAGGTGAGGTGAGGTGAGGTTAGGTTAGGTTAGGTTAGGTTAGGTTAGGTGTTAGATGTTAGATTAAATTAGATGTTAAGTTAGATGTTAGATGTTAGATTCGATTAGATGTTAGGTTAGGTTAGGTTAGGTTAGGTTAGGTTAGGTTAGGTGTTACATGCTAGATTAGATTAGATGTTAAGTTAGATGTTAGATGTTAGATTAGAGTAGATGTTAGGTTAGGCTAGGTTAGGTTAGTTTAGGATTAGATGTTACGTTAGATGTTAGATGTTAGAATAGATTAGATGTTAGGTTAGGTTAGGTTGGGTTAAGTTAGGTTAGGTTAGGTTAGGTGAGGTGAGGTGAGGTTAGGTTAGGTTAGGTTAGGTTAGGTTAGGTTAGGTTAGATGTTAGATATTAGAATATAATAAATGGGAAGTTAGATGTTCGGTGTTAGACTAGATTAGGCGTTAGGTTAGATTAGGTTAGGTTAGGTTGTTAGGTTAGGTTAGGCTAGGTTAGGTTAGGTTAGGTTAGGTTAGGTTAGGTGAGGTGAGGTTAGGTCAGGTTAGGTTAGGTTAGGTTAGGTTAGGTTAGGTTAGGTTAGGTCAGGTCAGGTCAGGTCAGGTCAGGTCAGGTCAGGTCAGGTCAGGTCAGGTCAGGTTAGGTCAGGTTAGGTTAGGTTAGGTTAGGTTAGGTTAGGTTAGGTGTTAGATGTTAGATTAGATTAGATGTTAGGTTAGGATAGGTTAGGTTAGGTTAGGTTAGGTTAGGTTAGGTTATGTTAGGTTAGGTTAGGTTACGTTAGGTTAGGTTAGGTTAGGTTAGGTTAGGTTAGGTGTTAGATGCTAGATTAGATTAGATGTTAAGTTAGATGTTAGATGTTAGATTAGATTAGATGTTAGGTTAGGTTAGGTTAGGTTAGTTTAGGATTAGATGTTACGTTAGATGTTAGATGTTAGATTAGATTAGATGTTAGGTTAGGTTAGGTTAGGTTAGGTTGGGTTAAGTTAGGTTAGGTTAGGTGAGGTGAGGTGAGGTTAGGTTAGGTTAGGTTAGGGTATGTTAGGTTAGGTTAGGTTAGGTTAGGTTAGATGTTAGATGTTAGAATATAATAAATGGGAAGTTAGATGTTCGATGTTAGACTAGATTAGACGTTAGGTTAGATTAGGTTAGGTTAGGTTGTTAGGTTAGGTTAGGTTAGGTTAGGTTAGGTGAGGTGAGGTTAGGTCAGGTTAGGTTAGGTTAAGTTATGTTAGGTTAGGTTAGGTTAGGTTAGGTTAGATGTTAGATGTTAGATTATATAAATGGGAAGTTAGATGTTCGATGTTAGACTAGATTAGACGTTAGGTGAGGTTAGGTTAGGTTAGGTTTGGTTAGTTTAGGTTAGGTTAGGTTAGGTTATTTTAGGTTAGGTTAGGTTAGGTTAGGTTAGGTTAGGTTAGGATTAGATATTAGGTTAGATGTTAGATGTTAGATTAGATTAGATGTTAGGTTAGGTTAGGTTAGGTGAGGTGAGGTTAGGTTAGGTTAGGTTAGGTTATGTTAGGTTAGGTTAGGTTAGGTTAGATGTTAGATGTTAGATTATATTAGATGGGAAGTTAGATGTTCGATGTTAGACTAGATTAGACGTTAGGTTAGGTTAGGTTAGGTTAGGTTTGGTTAGGTTAGGTTAGGTTAGGTTAGGTTAGGTTAGGTTAGGTTAGGGTAGGTTAGGTTAGGTTAGGTTACGTTAGGTTAGGTTAGGTTAGGTTAGGTTAGGTGTTAGATGTTAGATTAGATTAGATGTTAAGTTAGATGTTAGATGTTAGATTAGATTAGATGTTAGGTTAGGTTAGGTTAGTTTAGGATTAGATGTTACGTTAGATGTTAGATGTTAGATTAGATTAGATGTTAGGTTAGGTTAGGTTAGGTTGGGTTAGGTTAGGTTAGGTTAGGTTAGGTTAGATGTTAGATGTTAGATTATATTAAATGGGAAGTTAGATGTTCGATGTTAGACTAGATTAGACGTTAGATTAGGTTAGGTTAGGTTAGGTTGTTAGGTTAGGTTAGGTTAGGTAAGGTTAGGTTATGTTAGGTTAGGTTAGGTTAGGTTAGGATTAGATGTTAGGTTAGATGTTAGATGTTAGATTAGATTAGATGTTAGGTTAGGTTAGGTTGGGTTAGGTTAGGTTAGGTTAGGTTAGGTGAGGTTAGGTTAGGTTAGGTTAGGTTAGGTTAGGTTATGTTAGGTTAGGTTAGGTTAGGTTAGATGTTAGATGTTAGACTAGATTAGACGTTAGGTTAGGTTAGGTTAGGTTAGGTTAGGTTAGGATTAGATGTTAGGTTAGATGTTAGATGTTAGATTAGATTAGATGTTAGGTTAGGTTAGGTTAGGTTAGTTTACGTTAGGTTAGGTTAGGTTAGGTTAGGTTAGGTTAGGTTAGGTTAGGTTACGTTAGGTTAGGATAGGTTAGGTTAGGTTAGGTTAGGTTAGCTTAGGTTAGGTTAGCTTAGGTTAGGTTAGGTTAGGATTAGATGTTAGGTTAGGTTAGGTTAGGTTAGGTTAGGTTAGGTTAGCTTAGGTTAGGTTAGGTTAGGTTAGGTTAGGTTAGGTTAGGTTAGGTTACGTTAGGTTAGGTTAGGTTAGGTTAGGTTAGGTTAGGTTAGGTTAGGATTAGATGTTAGGTTAGGGTAGGTTAGGTTAGGTTAAGTTAGGTTAGGTTAGGTTAGGTTAGGTTAGGTGTTAGACGCTAGATTAGATTAAATGGGAAGTTAGATGTTCGATGTTAGACTAGATTAGACGTTAGGTTAGGTTAGGTTGTTAGGTTAGGTTAGGTTAGGTTAGGTTAGGTTAGGTTAGGATTAGATGTTAGGTTAGATGTTAGATGTTAGATTAGATTAGATGTTAGGTTAGGTTAGGTTAGGTTGGGTTAGGTTAGGTTAGGTTAGGTTAGGTGAGGTGAGGTTAGGTTAGGTTAGGTTAGGTTATGTTAGGTTAGGTTAGGTTAGGTTAGATGTTAGATGTTAGATTATATTAGATGGGAAGTTAGATGTTCGATGTTAGACTAGATTAGACGTTAGGTTAGGTTAGGTTAGGTTGTTAGGTTAGGTTAGGTTAGGTTAGGTTAGGTTAGGTTAGGTTAGGTCAGGTCAGGTCAGGTCAGGTCAGGTCAGGTCAGGTCAGGTCAGGTCAGGTCAGGTTAGGTTAGGTTAGGTTAGGTTAGGTTAGGTTAGGTTAGGTTAGGTTAGGTTAGGTTAGGTTAGGTTAGGTTAGGTTAGGTTAGGTTAGGTTAGGTTAGGTCAGGTTAGGTTAGGTTAGGTTAGGTTAGGTTAGGTTAGGTGTTCGATGCTAGATTAGATTAGATGTTAAGTTAGATGTTAGATGTTAGATTAGATTAGATGTTAGGTTAGGTTAGGTTAGGTTAGTTTAGGATTAGATGTTACGTTAGATGTTAGATGTCAGATTAGATTAGATGTTAGGTTAGGTTAGGTTAGGTTAGGTTGGGTTAAGTTAGGTTAGGTTAGGTGAGGTGAGGTGAGGTTAGGTTAGGTTAGGTTAGGGTATGTTAGGTTAGGTTAGGTTAGGTTAGATGTTAGATGTTAGAATATAATAAATGGGAAGTTAGATGTTCGATGTTAGACTAGATTAGACGTTAGGTTAGATTAGGTTAGGTTAGGTTGTTAGGTTAGGTTAGGTTAGGTTAGGTTAGGTTAGGTTAGGTGAGGTTAGGTCAGGTTAGGTTAGGTTAGGTTATGTTAGGTTAGGTTAGGTTAGGTTAGGTTAGATGTTAGATGTTAGATTATATTAAATGGGAAGTTAGATGTTCGATGTTAGACTAGATTAGACGTTAGGTGAGGTTAGGTTAGGTTAGGTTTGGTTAGTTTAGGTTAGGTTAGGTTAGGTTATTTTAGGTTAGGTTAGGTTAGGTTAGGTTAGGTTAGGTTAGGATTAGATGTTAGGTTAGATGTTAGATGTTAGATTAGATTAGATGTTAGGTTAGGTTAGGTTAGGTGAGGTGAGGTTAGGTTAGGTTAGGTTAGGTTAGGTTAGGTTAGGTTAGGTTAGGTTAGGTTAGGTTAGGTTAGGTTAGGTTAGGTTAGGTTAGGTTAGGTTAGGTTAGGATTAGATGTTAGGTTAGATGTTAGATGTTAGATTAGATTAGATGTTAGGTTAGGTTAGGTTAGGTTGGGTTAGGTTAGGTTAGGTTAGGTTAGGTGAGGTGAGGTTAGGTTAGGTTAGGTTAGGTTATGTTAGGTTAGGTTAGGTTAGGTTAGATGTTAGATGTTAGATTATATTAGATGGGAAGTTAGATGTTCGATGTTAGACTAGATTAGACGTTAGGTTAGGTTAGGTTAGGTTGTTAGGTTAGGTTAGGTTAGGTTAGGTTAGGTTAGGTTAGGTTAGGTTAGGTCAGGTCAGGTCAGGTCAGGTCAGGTCAGGTCAGGTCAGGTTAGGTTAGGTTAGGTTAGGTTAGGTTAGGTTAGGTTAGATTAGGTTAGGTTAGGTTAGGTTAGGTTAGGTTAGTTTAGGTTAGGTTAGATGTTAGATGTTAGATTATATTAGATGGGAAGTTAGATGTTCGATGTTAGGCTAGATTAGACGTTAGGTTAGGTTAGGTTAGGTTAGGTTAGGTTTGGTTAGGTTAGGTTAGGTTAGGTTAGGTTAGGTTAGGTTAGGTTAGGTTAGGTGAGGTGAGGTTAGGTCAGGTTAGGTTAGGTTAGCTTATGTTAGGTTAGGTTAGGTTAGGTTAGGTTAGATGTTAGATGTTAGATTATATTAAATGGGAAGTTAGATGTTCGATGTTAGACTAGATTAGACGTTAGGTTAGGTTAGGTTAGGTTAGGTTAGTTTATTTTAGGTTAGGTTCGGTTATTTTAGGTTAGGTTAGGTTAGGTTAGGTTAGGTTAGGTTAGGTTAGGTTACGTTAGGTTAGGTTAGGTTAGGTTAGGTTAGGATTAGATGTTAGGTTAGGTTAGGTTAGGTTAGGTTAAGTTAAATTAGGTTAGGTTAGGTTAGGTTAAGTTAGGTTAGGTTAGGTTAGGTTAGGTGTTAGACGCTAGATTAGATTAAATGGGAAGTTAGATGTTCGATGTTAGACTAGATTAGACGTTAGGTTAGGTTAGGTTAGGTTAGGTTGTTAGGTTAGGTTAGGTTAGGTTAGGTTAGGTTAGGTTAGGTTAGGATTAGATGTTAGGTTAGATGTTAGATGTTAGATTAGATTAGATGTTAGGTTAGGTTAGGTTAGGTTGGGTTAGGTTAGGTTAGGTTAGGTTAGGTGAGGTGAGGTTAGGTTAGGTTAGGTTAGGTTATGTTAGGTTAGGTTAGGTTAGGTTAGATGTTAGATGTTAGATTATATTAGATGGGAAGTTAGATGTTCGATGTTAGACTAGATTAGACGTTAGGTTAGGTTAGGTTAGGTTGTTAGGTTAGGTTAGGTTAGGTTAGGTTAGGTCAGGTCAGGTCAGGTCAGGTCAGGTCAGGTCAGGTCAGGTCAGGTCAGGTTAGGTTAGGTTAGGTTAGGTTAGGTTAGGTTAGGTTAGATTAGGTTAGGTTAGGTTAGGTTAGGTTAGGTTAGGTTAGGTTAGGTTAGATGTTAGATGTTAGATTATATTAAATGGGAAGTTAGATGTTCGATGTTAGACTAGATTAGACGTTAGGTGAGGTTAGGTTAGGTTAGGTTTGGTTAGTTTAGGTTAGGTTAGGTTAGGTTATTTTAGGTTAGGTTAGGTTAGGTTAGGTTAGGTTAGGATTAGATGTTAGGTTAGATGTTAGATGTTAGATTAGATTAGATGTTAGGTTAGGCTAGGTTAGGTGAGGTGAGGTTAGGTTAGGTTAGGTTAGGTTATGTTAGGTTAGGTTAGGTTAGGTTAGATGTTAGATGTTAGATTATATTAGATGGGAAGTTAGATGTTCGATGTTAGACTAGATTAGACGTTAGGTTAGGTTAGGTTAGGTTAGGTTAGGTTAGGTTAGGTTAGGTTTGGTTAGGTTAGGTTAGGTTAGGTTAGGTTAGGTTAGGTTAGGGTAGGTTAGGTTAGGTTAGGTTACGTTAGGTTAGGTTAGGTTAGGTTAGGTTAGGTGTTAGATGTTAGATTAGATTAGATGTTAAGTTAGATGTTAGATGTTAGATTAGATTAGATGTTAGCTTAGGTTAGGTTAGGTTAGGTTAGGTTAGTTTAGGATTAGATGTTACGTTAGATGTTAGATGTTAGATTAGATTAGATGTTAGGTTAGGTTAGGTTAGGTTGGGTTAGGTTAGGTTAGGTTAGGTTAGGTTAGATGTTAGATGTTAGATTATATTAAGTGGGAAGTTAGATGTTCGATGTTAGACTAGATTAGACGTTAGGTTAGATTAGGTTAGGTTAGGTTGTTAGGTTAGGTTAGGTTAGGTTAGGTTAGGTGAGGTGAGGTTAGGTCAGGTTAGGTTAGGTTAGGTTATGTTAGGTTAGGTTAGGTTAGGTTAGGTTAGATGTTAGATGTTAGATTATATTAAATGGGAAGTTAGATGTTCGATGTTAGACTAGATTAGACGTTAGGTGAGGTTAGGTTAGGTTAGGTTTGGTTAGTTTAGGTTAGGTTAGGTTAGGTTATTTTAGGTTAGGTTAGGTTAGGTTAGGTTAGGTTAGGTTAGGTTAGGATTAGATGTTAGGTTAGATGTTAGATGTTAGATTAGATTAGATGTTAGGTTAGGTTAGGTTAGGTGAGGTGAGGTTAGGTTAGGTTAGGTTAGGTTAGGTTAGGTTAGGTTAGGTTAGGTTAGATGTTAGATGTTAGATTATATTAGATGGGAAGTTAGATGTTCGATGTTAGACTAGATTAGACGTTAGGTTAGGTTAGGTTAGGTTAGGTTAGGTTAGGTTTGGTTAGGTTAGGTTAGGTTAGGTTAGGTTAGGTTAGGTTAGGTTAGGGTAGGTTAGGTTAGGTTAGGTTACGTTAGGTTAGGTTAGGTTAGGTTAGGTTAGGTGTTAGATGTTAGATTAGATTAGATGTTAAGTTAGATGTTAGATGTTAGATTAGATTAGATGTTAGGTTAGGTTAGGTTAGGTTAGTTTAGGATTAGATGTTACGTTAGATGTTAGATGTTAGATTAGATTAGATGTTAGGTTAGGTTAGGTTAGGTTGGGTTAGGTTAGGTTAGGTTAGGTTAGGTTAGATGTTAGATGTTAGATTATATTAAATGGGAAGTTAGATGTTCGATGTTAGACTAGATTAGACGTTAGATTAGGTTAGGTTAGGTTAGGTTGTTAGGTTAGCTTAGGTTAGGTTAGGTAAGGTTAGGTTATGTTAGGTTAGGTTAGGTTAGGTTAGGATTAGATGTTAGGTTAGATGTTAGATGTTAGATTAGATTAGATGTTAGGTTAGGTTAGGTTGGGTTAGGTTAGGTTAGGTTAGGTTAGGTGAGGTTAGGTTAGGTTAGGTTAGGTTAGGTTATGTTAGGTTAGGTTAGGTTAGGTTAGATGTTAGATGTTAGACTAGATTAGACGTTAGGTTAGGTTAGGTTAGGTTAGGTTAGGATTAGATGTTAGGTTAGATGTTAGATGTTAGATTAGATTAGATGTTAGGTTAGGTTAGGTTAGGTTAGTTTACGTTAGGTTAGGTTAGGTTAGGTTAGGTTAGGTTAGGTTAGGTTACGTTAGGTTAGGATAGGTTAGGTTAGGTTAGGTTAGGTTAGCTTAGGTTAGGTTAGGTTAGGTTAGGTTAGGATTAGATGTTAGGTTAGGTTAGGTTAGGTTAGGTTAGGTTAGCTTAGGTTAGGTTAGGTTAGGTTAGGTTAGGTTAGGTTAGGTTAGGTTACGTTAGGTTAGGTTAGGTTAGGTTAGGTTAGGTTAGGTTAGGATTAGATGTTAGGTTAGGGTAGGTTAGGTTAAGTTAGGTTAGGTTAGGTTAGGTTAGGTTAGGTTAGGTGTTAGACGCTAGATTAGATTAAATGTGAAGTTAGATGTTCGATGTTAGACTAGATTAGACGTTAGGTTAGGTTAGGTTAGGTTGTTAGGTTAGGTTAGGTTAGGTTAGGTTAGGATTAGATGTTAGGTTAGATGTTAGATGTTAGATTAGATTAGATGTTAGGTTAGGTTAGGTTAGGTTGGGTTAGGTTAGGTTAGGTTAGGTTAGGTGAGGTGAGGTTAGGTTAGGTTAGGTTAGGTTATGTTAGGTTAGGTTAGGTTAGGTTAGATGTTAGATGTTAGATTATATTAGATGGGAAGTTAGATGTTCGATGTTAGACTAGATTAGACGTTAGGTTAGGTTAGGTTAGGTTGTTAGGTTAGGTTAGGTTAGGTTAGGTTAGGTTAGGTTAGGTTAGGTCAGGTCAGGTCAGGTCAGGTCAGGTCAGGTCAGGTCAGGTCAGGTCAGGTCAGGTCAGGTTAGGTTAGGTTAGGTTAGGTTAGGTTAGGTTAGGTTAGATTAGGTTAGGTTAGGTTAGGTTAGGTTAGGTTAGTTTAGGTTAGGTTAGATGTTAGATGTTAGATTATATTAGATGGGAAGTTAGATGTTCGATGTTAGGCTAGATTAGACGTTAGGTTAGGTTAGGTTAGGTTAGGTTAGGTTTGGTTAGGTTAGGTTAGGTTAGGTTAGGTTAGGTTAGGTTAGGTTAGGTTAGGTTAGGTTAGATGTTAGATGTTAGATTATATTAAATGGGAAGTTAGATGTTCGATGTTAGACTAGATTAGACGTTAGGTTAGGTTAGGTTAGGTTAGGTTAGTTTATTTTAGGTTAGGTTCGGTTATTTTAGGTTAGGTTAGGTTAGGTTAGGTTAGGTTAGGTTAGGTTACGTTAGGTTAGGTTAGGTTAGGTTAGGTTAGGTTAGGTTAGGTTAGGATTAGATGTTAGGTTAGGTTAGGTTAGGTTAGGTTAAGTTAAATTAGGTTAGGTTAGGTTAGGTTAAGTTAGGTTAGGTTAGGTTAGGTTAGGTGTTAGACGCTAGATTAGATTAAATGGGAAGTTAGATGTTCGATGTTAGACTAGGTTAGACGTTAGGTTAGGTTAGGTTAGGTTAGGTTGTTAGGTTAGGTTAGGTTAGGTTAGGTTAGGTTAGGTTAGGTTAGGATTAGATGTTAGGTTAGATGTTAGATGTTAGATTAGATTAGATGTTAGGTTAGGTTAGGTTAGGTTGGGTTAGGTTAGGTTAGGTTAGGTTAGGTGAGGTTAGGTTAGGTTAGGTTAGGTTAGGTTATGTTAGGTTAGGTTAGGTTAGGTTAGATGTTAGATGTTAGATTATATTAGATGGGAAGTTAGATGTTCGATGTTAGACTAGATTAGACGTTAGGTTAGGTTAGGTTAGGTTGTTAGGTTAGGTTAGGTTAGGTTAGGTTAGGTTAGGTCAGGTCAGGTCAGGTCAGGTCAGGTCAGGTCAGGTCAGGTCAGGTTAGGTTAGGTTAGGTTAGGTTAGGTTAGGTTAGGTTAGATTAGGTTAGGTTAGGTTAGGTTAGGTTAGGTTAGGTTAGGTTAGGTTAGGTTAGGTTAGATGTTAGATGTTAGATTATATTAGATGGGAAGTTAGATGTTCGATGTTAGACTAGATTAGACGTTAGGTTAGATTAGGTTAGGTTAGGTTGTTAGGTTAGGTTAGGTTAGGTTAGGTTAGGTTAGGTGAGGTTAGGTCAGGTTAGGTTAGGTTAGGTTATGTTAGGTTAGGTTAGGTTAGGTTAGGTTAGATGTTAGATGTTAGATTATATTAAATGGGAAGTTAGATGTTCGATGTTAGACTAGATTAGACGTTAGGTGAGGTTAGGTTAGGTTAGGTTTGGTTAGTTTAGGTTAGGTTAGGTTAGGTTATTTTAGGTTAGGTTAGGTTAGGTTAGGTTAGGTTAGGATTAGATGTTAGGTTAGATGTTAGATTAGATTAGATGTTAGGTTAGGTTAGGTTAGGTGAGGTGAGGTTAGGTTAGGTTAGGTTAGGTTATGTTAGGTTAGGTTAGGTTAGGTTAGATGTTAGATGTTAGATTAT